>NW_020837951.1:34210110-34253869 GCF_003676395.1 Aethalodelphis obliquidens | reverse complement strand
TGAGGGGGAAATTGAAATGGATTACACAGGGTTGTCTCCATGTTCAAAGAGGCCATGTCTGGAGCATGGTAGCCACTTAGAAATGGTTCCTTATTACTGTGCCTGAAACTGTGCTGAACTGAAGCATTTTAGAACAAGAGTCTGGGCTTTTCTCCCACTTTAACATGGCCGTCTTCCTAACTCCCCTGGGCAGTCAGTGACGATTCAGTAGTGACTCTTCCTTAATGGTGTGAAGAGAGCAATTGTAGAATTGTGACGGAAGTAACCAGGAGAATCCAAGAATTTAAAATATGCATTTGAAGCCTGGGCAGTGGAGCCAGGAAGCACCTGGCAGATGAGCAGTCACAGAAGAGATGGCATCTCCATGTGCCTGAAGGAGGAGAGCTTTACACTTCTTTTCTCTGAATGACGTGGCATGGATGTACCGAGAACTGCTTCTTCTGGGAAGGAGAGGGCCTGCTTTCAGAGGAAACACATGGACAGTGTTTCTTTGTTTGCAGGTGTCCAGTGAGAGAGTTATGTTGTACCGATCCTCATATTTCTCTGTCTTTTTCGTTTTTCCTTCATCATTTTCAATTTTGAAAACAAGCATTTGTGGGGCCTCCCCTGTCTCCCAGGCGTCATGGCGAATCAGGCCTAGTCCTGGCTTCCAAGCTACCGTGATCTAATAGGGGGACTGGGACCTGGGCACAATTAACTGGGATGTGACCGTCTGCTCCACTTTCCAGTTGGCACTCGGTGGAGAGCATGCGCCCTCTAATTGCTCATGCTCGTTGAGGGCTTGCTGTGTGTCAGGCACCCTCCTGAGCATTTTATATTAGCTCATTTCAACCTCATCTGTCATGAAGTAGGTGTAGCTTGTCTCAGATAAAACCGAGGATCAGAGGGGTTAACAACATAACGTGGCCAAAATTACAGCTGGTAAGTGGTGGAGTTGGCCCCGAAGTCCACACTCTGTACCACTGCCCCAGGCTGCTTCTCCACAAATATGTGCTAAATGGACGAATAAAGGCGGCCTCAATATGTGCTATAAAAGAGATGTAGGCCAAGCCAAGAGAAGTAAGGTTACACCATGGCGATCAGAACACTACGCCAGATACTATACTTGAGGTGGGACTTAATGAACGAAAAACCATGGCGATAAGCAGGTGGGAGGCGCCGTTCTAGGCAGGAGTAAAGGGATCAAGGTGAGCGAACACAGATGGCCTGAATTGTCGGTTATGGTGCCTATTCACTGCCTCCAGGACCCCCTCCCACTCCGTCAGAGCTGATTAGACCAGGGGTGTTATGGACTGAATTGTGTCCCCTCCCAAATTCATATGTTGAAGCCCTAACCTCCAGTACCTTAGAATGTGACTTTATCGGGAGACGGGACCTTTAAGAGGTAATTAAGTTACAACAAGGCCATTGGGGCAGCCTGATGCAATCTGACTGGTGTCCTTATAAGAAGAGACTAGGACATAGAGATGCTAGGGTGCAGGTGCACAGAGGAAAGACCACGTGAGGACACAGCGAGAGGGCAGCCGTCTGTAAGCCAAGGAGAGGCCTCAGGAGAAACCACACTTGCAGACACCTTGATCTTGGACTTCCAGCTTCTGGAACTGTGAGAACATAAAGTTCTGGTTTAAACCACCCAGTACATGGTATTTTGTTATGGGGGTCCTAGCAAACTTATATAGGACTGAGCCAGAGACAGGAAGGCATAGACTGGCTGTGACCACCTGGGAAAAAGATGAACTGGGGCAGATCTTTTCTCTTAGCAGTTAGAACTGGGGAACTCTGGGAAGGAGCCAGTGGACTTTGGGGGTAGAGGTTGAAAGGATACTATGAACTAAAGTCAGGATGGTGGTGAGTTAAAACCCCAAGAGAGCAGAAACCCTAAGGAAGCAAAGGGGCTGAGTCAGAGAGAGGAAAGATTGAAGAAAAAGGCCAAAAAAGGAGAGAGACAAGAGAAAGACCACTTGGCCACAGAGGGGAGGAACCTTTCCCAAGAGTGGCTTCAGTCTCCAACACCTTCCCTGGTTGGGCCCCAGCCCTTGCAGGGGAGGAATTGGAAACCCCTTTAACTCCAGGCAACTCGAGTGGATCTCTGTTCCTTGTTCCCTAAAGAGCCAGAGTAACATGAAAGGCCATGTTTAGGGATGGATAAGCAACTTTGAAAAAAATATAGATGGAAACCAGTGGAGATGAGGCTGGAAAAGAGGGTTGAAGCAACTTCTTGGAGGGTTTGGAAAGCCAGGGTTGGGAGAGCAGACCATGGAGGATGTTTGGCAAGTCTGAGCTGTGCTTTAGGGAGATGCTTGTCTGCACTAAGCATGGAGACTGGGGGCTGCAGGCCTGTTAGAGAGCACTAGTGTTGGTCCAGGCAGGAGGTGGTGAGGGCTGCAACTGCAGCAGTAGCAATGTGAATGGAAAGGAAGTTGTATTGGTTAGGATAAGGACTAGCTGCTCTAACAAACAAACTCCAAAGCATATAATGGCTCTTACGTAATAGAAGATTATTCCTTATTTGTGTAAACTCTCAAATGGCTATTCCTAGTCTCCGCAAGTGTTGATTCAGGGACCCAGGCTCTTTCCATGTTGTGGCTCCACCATTCAGAACACCACCTTCAGGCTGGCAGAAGGGAAAAGAGGAATGAGCCCTCTGACATCCAAGGGATGGATAAGAGCCGCCAGGTGGCAGAACGAATGAGGCGAGAGAAGGGGAGGAGCCACAGACAACTCATGGGCGATAGGAGTGTGATGCTGCCACTACCTGGCCTGGCAGCTGATGGATGCGGTGAATCAACAGACGAGAGCACCTGGGGTCTAGTTCCCATTTGGCTCGGGATGATCGTTTGGGAGCAGGGTGGCCATGTAGAATCTATGGGCCATTCTGGTAACTGGGAAATCTTAACACACTTCTCAGCAGCAAGAGTCATGCTCTGCCCTGATCAGGACTTGACCATTCCTTAG
The DNA here is from genome assembly GCF_003676395.1 of Aethalodelphis obliquidens. Classification (NCBI taxonomy): domain Eukaryota; kingdom Metazoa; phylum Chordata; class Mammalia; order Artiodactyla; family Delphinidae; genus Aethalodelphis; species Aethalodelphis obliquidens. The sequence continues at coordinate 34,250,914 of NW_020837951.1, read as the reverse complement.
CTTCCTGCATCTCTCTGGGTGTTATTTGGTTCTCGGTCCCACTGATGAGTGTTTAGTTCTTGTTCTGTGTCTCAAGGTCAGACTCCTGAAAGAGGTGACCTGTTGGACAGAATGTCCATCACAGATGGCAGATTGATATGGTTTATGACTGGCTGCCCTTGGGTCAGGCACTCAGCTTTGGCCCAGTGAGCAGCGCTCTGGGGCACAGAATTGCATGGCACCAGCATGGACGCTCACACCCTTGGCACAGCTCTGTGGACGTGGCAGGCTTTCTCAGGCTAGTCCTCTTAGTGTACTTCCCTTCCTTAAGCCTCCGTCTTCTCATCCTTAAAATCAAGAACTTGGACCACATGATGCTCACAAGTCCTCCACGTTCTGTGCTGTGTTAGCTATAGGGCAACACCAGCTGCTGTAACAAACAAGCTGGCACTCCACTGGCTTATTACAGCAGACCTTTATTTCTTGCTTATGGACAGTTGGTGTAGAGGACAGCTTCCTCTACATGGTGATTCAGGGACTCAGGCTCCTTCCCATCCCATTCCTTTAGGGCCTTTGAGTCCTAAACCAGCAGGTGCGGGAAGGAGAGGGTAGAAAAAACACACTTGCTTCTTAACTGTCTTAGCCCAGAAGTACCACACATCACTTCTGCTCACATCCCATTGGTAGCCTTGATCCTGTGTTTATTCCTAGACTCCTGGGTGGGCTGGGGAGTATGCCCCCTGGCTGGGCAGGTACTTGCCAGCAACAGCTTCACTTTATGGCAAGGGAGCAGGAATTCCTTGTGGACAGCTAGCCCCGGTTCTGCCACATGGGTGGGGTTCAGTTTTGAACTTGTCTCCAGCCACTTCTCCCAGCAAATTGTCCTGTTTCCAAGGAGAATCTTGAAGCCAGTGGTGCTAGTTTCCTAGTTTATTGCCTTGAGGCAGAGTCCTACTTTATTGCCTGTAATAATTCTTACAGCTAGCTGAAGAGGCCTCAACTCCTGGGCAAAGCTCCATTAGCTCAAGGAGCCAGTGCCCACAGCCAGTGAGAGGCAGCAAGAGTCTTGGAGAGAGGAACTAGGAGGGCAGTTCCTGCTTTTGCATGAGAAAGCATGGGAAGGGCGGTAGAGCAGAAGAGTAGCCAGTAGTGTTCCCAAACAAGGAAGGAGGCCACCCACTTGCTGTCATTTCTCTGGTAAATATTTGACTGGATGTTTGCCTTTCGCTGAGGTTTTATTTTTGGGTTCTGGGCAGAACGTCAGAACATCAGAAGCAGTCATCACCAAGAGGCAAGAGAAGCCCAAAGAACCGCCCAGAGAAGCAGATTGCTCACCAGAGCTGCAGGCAGTGCTTTTCCACCAAGATGCTTTCCTCAAACGCAAGGTGAGTTATCAGGGTCAGGCTTGAGACAAGTCATGCTGGACAACTGTATGTTCCTGGCAACTGTATTCTTCTTTTTTTATTGGCCATGCCCTGACCAGGGATTGAACCTGGGCCCCTGCCAGTGACAGCACCAAGTCCTAACCACTGTACCGCCAGGGAGTTCCCCCTTTTTTTTAAATAAAAAAATTTTAATTGATGTATAGTTGAGGTACAGTATTAGTTACAGGTGTACAATGATTCACAGTTTTTAAGTGAATACCCTCCAAATCCATCCATGTTGTTGCAAATGGCAAAATTTTGTTCTTTTTATGGCTGAATAGTATTCTGTTGTACATATGTTCCACATCTTCTTTATCCATTCATCTGTTGACGGACACTTAGGTTGCTTCTGTATCTTAGCTATTATGAATAGTGCTGCTATGAACATTAGGGTGCATGTATCTTTTCAAATAAGTGTTTTTGTTATTTTCTGATATATACCCAGGAGTGGAATTGCTGGGTCACATGGTAGTTCTATTTTTAGTTTTTTGCGAAACCTGGCAACTGTCTTCTTTGCTATGGTGATTCATGGAACCGGGAGGAGGGCATGGTTTACCTAATTTGTAGGCAGCTGGCACGATGGGTCGGTGAATAGATTTCTGTTCATCTTCAGTTTAGAGCCACAGAGTGGAGAGGGAAGAGCGCAGATATGGTGTTAGCAGACCTGGGCTTGAGTCCTGGCTCTGTAGTTTCTAGCAGATCTTAAAGCCTTGGTTTCCTCATCTATTAATCAGGTGTAATAACCCCTGTCCTACCTAACCCACAGCTTTGTGAAGATCATCTGAGAAAAGAGTGTGAAAGGACTTTGAGAGCTGTACAGTCCCATCTAGAAGCGTTCTCACTCAAACATATAAACTTAAACACTTCATTTTAAATGATCCCAGAACTAAAAAGGCTGCTCAAAAATAGAACAAAAATTAGAGCCATCACTTTCTGGTGTCATAGTGTTCTCTGTTTAGATTGTCAAAGGATGTTATTGTGGGGATGGAAAAATAATTTTCCCTTCTAGGGAAAGACCCCTTCTAGGTTCTTGACTGAGACCCCCCTGGAATAAGAAGATTAACAGGAGAAAAACAAACAAATTTAATAATATGTATGCCTCCTGTATACATGGGAGATACCCAGGAAAATAGAGTAACTCCCCCAAATGGCTGAAGCTGTCACCCTAAATACCATCTTCAGCTAAAGGCAAAAGAAAATGTTGGGGTTGAGGAGTTAGTTATAGGAGGTTATCAGGAAAAGCACAGTAAACAAGGGTAAGGTCATTATGCAGATTTAAATAATTGTTTTCTACATTGATAAGAGTTTCTAGAGATAAGGTCATCTTACCTTGTCTACCTTATCTACCATTCCTGGTACAGTGAGGAAGACACCCTTACAAACAAGAGATTTCCCCCATACATGTACATGTCTCCTACAAAAGCTCCAGTTTTAGAGCTTCCCCTATGTCTGCAGTTTCTTAAAAATAACCATGTTAAAATAATCCTTTTGCTGAAGAGGCATATCTTGGGGTGACAAATTCTTCCCCCCTTCATCCCACCTTTGAAACTTCAAACAAGTTTCACAGTCCAGAAGCTGACTTGACAAATTGCTCCATATCTCATTGAACCTGTCTCAGTAGTGAGAATAGGTCAGCTTAGTTAAACAGTTGTGTCTCATTTCAGGAGGTGGTCTTGCAGGTGTGCTCCCAGAGTTAGGCCTAGATAGTGCCAGTGGTCAGGTATTTATTAAGAGGCATTTCTATGGAAACGGAAGAAAACCAAAGCTTAATGGTTGGAGAAGACTCTAAACCACTTTCTGAGCCCAGGAGGCAGCCAGTCAAGAAGATTTTCTCTATGTTAGGGTTGAACCATCTTTTGCAGTTTGAGTGTCTCTGATGATGTCATCAGGTGTTCAGTTACACTTTCTGAGTGGCCCACAAAGCAACAGGCACGAGCGATGTCTAAATATGAGCTGTTATGGTGATTTCTCTGAAGTGTATATCAAGCCATTCACATTCAGTTTGCAGGGTTTCAGGGAAAAGGGCAGCTTTTGTTTTTAGTGATTCCAAGTCAAAAAGGTGGGAGAAAATTGGAAACATTCGTTTGGAGATTTGTAGCCGGATATTTGAGGAAACTAGAATTCAGGATCCAGTCCAGTTTACGGGTAGAGAACAAAACCCCAGAGACAATTAACAGAACTAGAATCTTATCTACAAGTGTGTATTATAGTTTCTACTGAAACATAATTTTTCTAAAATCACCCTTATTTCTATCCAAGATAGCCAAATGAAGACTAATTTGTTCACAAAATAGGTCTAGTTTCAATAAACTTGTCCCGATTATTTGTGCAAGCGCAGCAAGAATAGCAGTTGACCATGTAGGGTCTTTTAAATATTCTTTGCTGGCTTTTCATAAGGAATTTCAGATTGAACTTTTTTGTTGTTTGTTTGTTTGTCTTTGCAGTACGCGGGCCTCTCACTGTTGTGGCCTCTCCCATTGCGGAGCAAGGGCTCCGGATGCGCAGGCCCAGCGGCTATGGCTCATGGGCCCAGCCGCTCCGTGGCATGTGGGATCTTCCCGGACTGGGGCACAAGCCCGTGTCCCCTGCATCGACAGGCGGACTCTCAACCACTGTGCTACCAGGGAAGCCCCAGACTGAACTTTTAAAAGCATCTAGAGGAAAAAAAAAAAAAAGCATCTAGAGGTCAGGAAGCCAAGCCAAAGACTTTCCATCAGACTTTGCCTTAATGCTTATAGATCTGAGTTGGTTCCTCTCTTCTTGAGGTCCCCCAAGTATCCTGTACCTGCCAGGAAGGGACTTTCCTTACTAACCTGGTAAGACTGTCAGGAACCCTGAAAGCAAGGTACCAGGCTGTTTTTCCAAGGGGATTTATTGACTCTGTAAACTCAGCCTTAATTATTTAAAACTGTCTTGTCATATCTGATTCTATGAATCTTCTCAAATCTGACATTCCAACCAAAGCTTTGATAATATAACAAATGTTTCCAATTGTGTCCTGTTACAAGAAGAATAGATTCTTATTAACTTATGCAAATAAACATTTTGTCATAAAGAACATTCACTAAGCTTCCAAATTCTGAAGGGATCAGGTAGGGAGAAAAAGTAATTGTTTCATCCTTATTCACAAAGGTACACTTTATCAGATTGCTCTAAGTCATAGGTAGCTTAAGAGAAAAAGTTTCCTTAATATTAAAGAACTTAATCTGGAAAAACAAAACATTAAGGAACCAACAACCAACTTTTTTTCAGACAAAAAGTCATAAAATTATAATCATCATCAGTTCGTTCAGTCCGTTATTAATTCTTGTTCTGCTTAAATCCAGTTTTTTCATCAGTTCTGGAGATTCTTACTCAGTTCAGTTTTATGATCTTTAAGTTATCAGAAATCTGTGCTTGCCAGAGTCCTTTCCATGAATCTCCTTGAAGATGAAGCACACTTGCAAACACTTCTGCAAAAGCATCAGAGTAAAACAATAACTTCTGTAAATGGCAAAGACTTAAAAGTGGCCATGGTTAAAGATCTGATTAGAGTTCATTACAATGCGATTGACAAAGAAATTTGGTTATCTCTGTAACAGACAACATTCTAGTTATTATTAAGGTAATTACTAGAATTATGACTGATTAACATTATACCAGACATATCAGAATTTTAGGAATTTCATACAATTTCTGGAATGCTTATATACCTATACAAATACAACTTAAAGAAGGCTTAGTATTATGTCTTATTTGACAGTGCTTCCCATATAATTTAACATATCAATAAGCCTCTATCTCTCTGTCTTTAAGGAGAAGAAATCTTTTGAGATGTTCCAGGGGCCCTCTGGAAAATCCCCAAATTACTTCCATGTCAAAAAGACTTTAGTTAGAGTTTGATTTGGCAAAGTTTGTCAAAAATATCAAGAAGTTTGGACACTTGACTAACTAAGAATCACACTATGAAACAATACATGGTTGTCTATTTAACCAAAGTGACAATAAAAGATTTTAAAGGGAAATAGAGATTGTTATACAGTTGTGAGCAAAACTTATCTCTTAATATTGAGATGATTCAGTTCTCTTAAATAATCAAAGACCTGATTAAGACAACATGAAGCACAGGAAATTATTTTCATAAAACACCAAATCTTTGCTTTCTAGGCAGATTACTTAAGAGGTAAAGAAAAACCTTTCACAACTTCTTATCAGGAGAAGACCAATAGTCCAATAGAACTTTGTCCTTTTAACAGATGAAAGAAAATCAAGTTCCAGTTTTATATAAGTACACTATTAAGACTTATTTTAAATACCCTTATAATAACAATTCAGTTTCAGCCAGCTTGATTACACAACGTAAAATTCTCTTTCTCTCCCCCTTCAACTTTCTATATACATTTAGTTTATCCTTTATTTTCCACCTTCCCATTCTGAAATAACCAGCTTTACTTTAGGACAAAATCACTTTCATTTCCTTCAACAGAAATGCATCTCCATACATCATATCTTTTCTTAGGTAAAAATATATCTTACTTTTCTTGCATACAGAGTTGTTTCCCATATTATTTCTGGTAGCTTTAATTACATATATTAATTAGAATTCTTAACCCTTAGCAACCTTAACTTCTGGTGAAAACTAAGAAGTGAGGAATTGTGAATTCTTATACCAGAATTCCGTAGACTGGCAAATTTATGAATACATTTCATAATTTTGAAGCATACACTTTTTCATAGTACAATCTTTCAATGTGGCACAAAATACATTTACTAATAAACCCAAATATCTTTAGTTTCTCTGTAATAAGAAGAGTCAGTAAACCTGTGTTCAGTAATTAATGTTTCACTGTTTCATCTTATTTGGAAATGACCTAGATATTCAATGAGATTCCATTATTTAACTTAGCTTAGCAAAACTTTAAGGTTTCAAGTTACCAAAAAGATTTTGGTAGCTATTTTTAATTAGAATACCATACACATATTTATTGCTGAAAAGTTCACCTGAAAACTCTTATCCCATTTACCTCTATCTACATCACTTCTTCCCAACAATTATGTTTAGACTATTCACAAAAACCTAATGAGACATTAGACAAAGTCAGCCATCATCCCAAGCTATTTTCCTTGCTGACCAGTTTTGCAACAGAGATAACGTTATCTATGTATTTATGAGAGTTTTAGAATACCCAATCCTTACAAACACGTGTCCTTCAACCCACATAAATAGAGCTCTTTATACATTAATTTCGACAATACCATGTGGAGGTAGAGAGATATCACATCTCTACAACGTACATGTATAAACATACATAAACATACAGACAGATGCAAACAAGACCTTATAACTGTTGTTCTAAAATTTTAGCCATGAGACACATACAATAATACAAAACTCACTAGCTTATAAAAGAACAGTTGGATTCAAACTTTGTTTTGGCAGTTGTCACCTGCTCAGATGGCTAAAGCTTTTTACTAAGATTTGTGGGAGGACATTTAAGATTTTTCATTAGTCTGATTTCCACATAGTTCCTTCTCTTCTGCTTCTGATGAGAAACTTCTCCCTAAAGTTTGCTTTTCAAAGAATGGTTCTTAGGTCCCAGAGAAGATGAATGTAGAAAATCTACATCAAGAGGGCACAGAGAAAGTACTCAAGTTTTCTCCAAGGAGTTTTGGGGTATATTTGCCTATTATTAGAGGTCTAGAGTAATTACTATTTAAAATTGTCCTTCTTTTTCTTAAGTGCAGTACAACTCTGTTTCTGAAATCCCAATATCTACGAGCATTTTAAGATGAAAAGGGGAGATTTGGGCATTGATAAGGCTAGGTGGACTTTGAATTGTTTCTAGAGCCACATTTCTGGTTTTGTAGAGATTTGCAAGACAAAGACAATTGTTTTCTATTTCAGAGAATTGGGTTGTAACCTGAATATCAAGAGACTGACCCACCCATCCAACTAAATTTGCTGCTTTGTATAAGGGTGATTTCCTACTGAGATGGAGATCAAAAGATTTCTACATTAGAGAGCTTCAGGGTTTAATAGACTGAAAAAGCCTGTCTAAGGTGTTTTAAACAAAGGCCTTATTTCTGAGTGCATATTCAACCTTGGACCAATTCACCTTAGGGGGGAAAGCCTCTTCAGTTGCTCTATCAGCCTCTGAATATCAACCTCTACTGAACCATTTCTGAGTCATTTGTAGGAGGGCCTGGGAGAGATTCTGGCTGTCTGATTCCTCTGTGAGGGTTTTTTTTCCCAGGGGCCCGCCTGGCTTGTCTGCTAACTTGTCTGCTAACTAATAATCATGCGTGGGAAGAATACCCCTTAACAGCCAATCTAGGTCTCTGTGAGTGGGGTTGTGAATGGTCACTGATCTTTCCAACTCCTCTCTTAGTTTGGTAGGATCTTCTGAAAGTAGAGGTAAAAGGGCTTTGTAATTGAAAAGATCTGTGTTTACGTCACCTCTCTAAAGCTTTATCCTTGAAGTTGGAATAATAGTCCATGCTGCATAGGTTGTAAAAAGACTGAGATAATAACTGTAAAGACCATACATAGCCCAATGTCCAGCATGTGATAAACCTTCAATGAACGATAGCTATTATTATTGTTATTTTACTAAGTGAAAAGAAATGAAACTGAATGTTGCTTTATTGGACAGTTAAGAATGGTAGGGAGCAGAAAATGGGCTTTTGTCTTCTTCAGTCACCAATTTTTTGCATGGTAACTCTGTCTGAAGTTGTCAGATAGGCGTGAAAACATTCCCATATACTCCCTCCGAAAGGAGGGTACCTACCAGGTGCAGACCATTCCTCTCAGTACAGCAAGCTCAAAATAAATGGGCAAGGTCAAGGCAAAGGAAAATAAACAGAGATCTGGACACACAGAAGAGAAAACAGAGAGGCCCTGGGAGAAGATGGAATAAAGACAGGCCAGACACAAAAGGTCAATCAATAGCTCATCTTAACATTAGCACCCGTGGGGACTTCCCTGGCGGTCCAGTGGTTAAGACTCCACCCTTCCAATACAGGGGGCGCGGGTTGGATCCCTGGTCCGGGAACTGAGATCCCCCATGCCGAGCGGTGCAAAAAAAAAAAAAAAAAAAAAAAATTAACACTTGTATTTGAGTCCCACCGTGGACAAGTGACAGGCTCCCTCTGACCCGTGCTCTCTGATGATCCAGTGAGACCTTGGGATGAGAGTGCTTTATAAACTGTAAAGCACTGTTATTTCCCGCAGTGCCCTGCTCAGAACAGGGGAAGATCTTGCAGCCCCTCTGCCCTGGGGGAGAGCTCTGTTCCCAACTTGATTGAGCTGATTCTGTCTCTCTGAGTCAGTTAACCAGGTGGTGGTGGAGCCAAGGCACCCAGCCAGGGTGTCCAGCTCTTTGGTACTGTGGCTCCTGTGTCTCTCCGTAACGCCAGTGTCTGCCCCCCCCTGCCCCGGGAGGGGCCCCAGGGTCTGCGGGGGGCCGGGCTGCTGCTTGGAATCCTCCACTCCCACCTCATGGAATAGCGTCTGTGGGAGGGAGTTGTAGGGAAGGTGGAAGCAGGCCTGAGAACCAGCAAGCATGGTGCTTCCCAGTTAACAAAGCACCATTCATACCCATTCTCTAATGATCTAGGGAAGTAGATCACATCCATTCTACAGATGAAGCAACCAAGGCTTCAGGAGGAGAAATGATTTACCCCAGGTCGCAAGGTCTCTGACTCCAAATCCCAGGCTTTTCCTCTGGGCAGATCTGAGGACCCACATGGGCATGAAAACCCACCTATACACACTGTCTGGTGGAGGTTACCAACCAGAGCCGAGAATTCCTACCTGTAAAGCAAGGTCCAAATGGATGGGAGTAGTCAAGGCAAAGAAGCAGAAAACAGATTTGGACACACAGAGAAGACAGAGGCCCTGGGGGAAAAATGGAATCAAAAAAGGGTATCAATGTGTGTTTTATTATGGAACTTCCCCTGATTCTCAGAGTCACTGAAAGTGACAGACAGGGACAAACCAATAGGCAATAAGAGAGAGAAGCACAGAAAGACACATGGAACTTTCTGGGAAGGGTGTCAGAGGCAAGCCTGTGGGGGATGGAGGAGCTGGGAGGAAAACAGAAGGGACGGTCAGCAAGGTGGCAGCCTGTGTGGGTTTTGTGATAGTCGTGGACTTTATTTTATTTTAAAAATTTAAACTTTTTATTATGGATGTGTACATATTTATACAAGAGAAGAGAGAATAATATAAAGAACCCCCTATTCCCATCACCCAACTCCAACAATTGTCAACACATGGGCAGTCCCCTGGACACCCCTGCCCACTCCCCCTCCTCAGACAGCCTATCATTTCCTCATGGATTTCATCTTGAGAGGGAGTTTGCTTTCCCCCACACCATTCTTAAAGTTGTGTGTACACCAATGACCTGCACACACATCCACTCTCAAACCTTCACAAGCCCCCGCAATTCTCATGTGTTTGTGCCGAAAGAACTCACACTGCCCTGCCCATAGGAACAGAAAAATTCATTCAAGAGTCACGGAGGATGACAGCTATCAGTTACTTATGTGGTCATCCACGTTGCCAGGGTTCAAGTCCTGGCTCCACTGCTCACTGGCTGGGTGAGCTTGGACGAGTTTCCTCATTTTCTGGAGCCTCAGTTTTCTCATCTGTGAAATGGGGTGATGATAGTACCTCTCACAGGCCTGTTGTGAAGCTGAAATTAGTTAATAAAAGCATAACCCTTAAGGTATGGCTTGGTGCACAGTAGGCCCTTGAGAAACATTAGCTTTCCATCCATCCATTTAGGAAACGTTAGTGGGCACCTGCTGTTGCCACGTTGGGCCAGGAGCTGTGCACATGAGAAGAATGAGGAAGGTCCCTGCCCCCTAGTATCTCCCCATCCAGTGGGGGACACAGACGCAAGAAAAGACTTTTCCACACAGTGGGCTGGCTGCTGTGACTGTGGGCTGAGTCCCAAGCAGTCCAACCTTCTCAATTTACAAGTGACCAAACAGACCACGGGCCCCCCTGAGCCCAAGGAGCCGCAGCACTTAGCAGCAGAGCTGGGTGGCCTCGGAATGGTTTTTCCCGGCCAGCCACCTTTATGTGAGAGCCTCAGGGGAAGCTGGTGGCTCTGGAGGACAGCGGGGCCAGTCTGGGCAAGGGTGCTCTGGGCCCCCCTGCCTGCAGTGTGGAGCAGGACACTGGTCACAGGGCCAGGTATGTGCAGCACTCTGGCTACTGGTTAACCAGGTGAAGGACTTCAGTCCACTGTGTGGTCAGGGGCCCAGGGCAGGGGAGTCCCGGATACCCCCTCACCTAGCAGGAGGCCAGGGATGCCAGGCCAGCTGCCCATGACGTGCACTGGATTGGGGCTGGGGAGGCGCTCAGTCTGGAGACGGCTGACCCCAGATGCTCCAGGGACAGAGGAGCAGATGGGGTCTGCCATCTGAGGAGGTAGAAACAGCCAGTGAGAGTCCCCTTTCAACCCAATGAAAGAAAATCCTTTTCTTTGGTCCAAAAGCAGGGAATGGATGGGAAAGTTCAATACTGACTGAGCACTGGACTCTCATTGTATCTAATCCTCACGGCAGCCTGTAAGGGAGTATTAGATCCATTTTCAGGATGAGAAGAGTAAGGCCCAGAGAGGGGCAGGGCCCCTCTACGGGCACACAGCTAATGATTGCTGGAGTGGGGCTCACTCCCAGGTCCAGCACTTTTCCCTCTGGGCCCCCTTACTCGATGAGATGGAAGGGGCGACTTGGAGGATTCCCACCACTGGAGGTGCCCAGATGAGGCTTCGTGGCTGCCCATGTGTGGGGGGCTGGAGGCAGGTCCTGGGGGCATTCAAACCACCGTGGCCTTGGGTTCCAGAGCCTTTGAGTGACCAGGCAGGAGTCTGTGAGTCCGTGGCCAAGGGTGGACTGGAGTGTCTCACATCACGGATGTGGACAGGGTGCAGCTCAGCCGTGTGCTTGCCCAGCACGCAGAGTACACAGACGTTTCCCTCTCTCCCGCCCACCTTCCTCCCCTTCCTTCTCCCCTCTTCACTCATTCATTCAGCACTTGCTTGGATTTGTTATGTACCTTGTCCCTAGTCAGAAGCTGGGGGTGGGGTGGGGGATGGTAGTCGTTCAAAGTGGAATGAAGCATGTTTCTTGCTTATGAAAAGCCCAGTCTGAAAGTGAGAGATTAAGCATGAAAAATGCACCTGTAGCAGGAAGCAGACGTGATGAGCACCAGAGAGCACCGCAGGCTAAGTCTGGGGGAGGGTAGAGTGTCCTTTCCAGGTGACTCCGGCCTCAGGGGGATGAACAAAGAGGCTGGTGCAACAGTTCCAGACAAGTGATAGGGCCTGAGCTAAAGAGTTTGCAAATGACCTTACCTGCTGTCTATCCATCAGAACAAGGCCTGGTATTCGGGAACCCTGCAGTGCAAAGACCAATACTTGCTGAAGGTGTCAGGAGTCAGAGGCCTTCAGGGGTGCACAGCCCCTACCCTAGCAGTCACCTCATAGTCAAGTCTTTTTTTTCCAAACAGCTGGTTGACACCCATTCGCAGGTTGTAAAATTAATTTCGTGTTTACGGCCAGCATTTTACAAAATGGGATGGAAAAGAACAAAATGAATAGAATTGAATTGAATTAAAGTTACCAGAGATCATATTAATGGTATTGTTTTATGAAAATTTGTTTTGCACACATGTATCCGAACTGGGTCATGGCTATAATGTATATTTGACTTGTAGTCAAAAAACTTAAAAACACTGATCTGGTCCGACCCCCTCATTTTGCAGAGCTTTGGGAGAAGAGGGTAGGGTGGGGCACTGGCCCGCTCCTGTGTTCTCTCTACTAAACTTGTCTTTCTCCTAAAGCATAGTTTATATTGACATAGGTCTCCAAACTCAGCCATCCTCATTATTCCTGACCACTCCCAGAACCAGTGTCCCATCTGCCCAGTGGTGTGCCAGGAAATGTGTAGTAACTGGCTCCCTGAAAAAAGTATGCATATACGTACATAAGTTTAATATAAATTGTACTGTTAGAATAGATTATCACACAAAATTTACAAATAATAAAATATACAATGATCTTTCTTGCAGATTGCACAGAGCCAATTAAATCTCAAAGAATGCTTTCATTGATTTTTGCCAAATTCTTGTGTCTGTAGCCAACCTGCCATTGACCCGTGAGGTTATTTTCCACATGAATGTTGGTTGATACTTTTATTGACATTAATGAGTAACACAAATGTGAAACAATGGAGACAAGGTATATATAAGTCAGAACTTCACTCATTTGTCAATGTCAGTTGCCAGAAACTATTTTTTCGATGAATGGGATAAGAGTTTTAAATTCTAGAAGAATATTTCCTCTTTTTCTTTTTTCTTTTGCTATTCACAATGTAATGGCTACAAACATATGTTTAAATTTAATCTGCCTTGTTAACATTTTCTCTGTCACTTTCTAGACAGTCTGCAGAACAGTAAATCAAAGCCTGATTTGTAGTGTTCACCCATTTCCCTGGTATAAATTCTCCCAGCATGGCTAATTTCAAGCTAACAACATGATGTTGCTGACATGGAGATGTGAAGAGAGGCACGGTAGTGGCACAGACCATAACATAGAGTTTTCATGGTGCAGGTATAACAGATGTAAATAACCTCTAGAGAATAAATCATAACAAAACGTAGCAAAATAATTAGGAAGTGATGGGTTTTGAGGCTTTACTACCTTCCTTTTAAATAACTTATTTAATTATACATTTATATAATTTAATTTTTACCAATGGTGGTGTTTAACAACCGGCTTGCAAAATTCCTGATAATGTGACAGTTCCAAGCTGGTACAAGCCAGCCTGAGCACACTATTACATCTACCTCCGACCCCAAGGCAGGACTGTGGGGAGGCTGTGTGTTAGAGGATTGATGGGATTCACAAAGGCAGGCCAGGGCTGGCCCAGAGTCCGACACCCCAGCACACAGGCTACTGCATTGCTGGAGGCATCACATGGACGGGCACGTGTGCGCGCACACGCGCACACACACACACACACACACACACACACACACACACTGCACATACCTCTCCCTCCTTCCCAACCCTTCTCTGCACTCAGAAGTGGGAACCAGGTCAGGGTCCCGCTCACTGAGCCCCTTGAGCTGGACCTGGAGTAGTCCTGGGCTTCGTGATGTTTTCTGCCCACTGGCCCTCTCTGGGCCTCAGCTTCCTGAGGGAAGTTCCCTTGGAATTTAACAGACATGCCCTTATCCTGTCTGTGCCAGGTGCTGGGCTGGACTTGGGATCAGAGATGAGTCAGCCATAGCCCGGAAGGTCAGAGAATGCTAGGAGCTCCAAGGGGCCACATGAGCCAGCAGCGGGGGCTGGGAGGATGGTGACATGCAGGGGTGCCTGGCTCCCAGCCTCACCTCCTCCTGGGCAAGTTAGGTAACCTCTCCTGGCTTCAGTTCCTCATTATGAAAAGGAGGTAATACAATCTACCTCACAAGATTCTTGTAAAGATTAAATAAGGTAATATAAAATAGCAGGATTCCTAGGACATAGTGACACACAATAAAGTGACATTAATAAAAGTTATTATCATATGTTTAACTTATGACTATAATTTATTTTATTTATTTATTTTTGGCTGAGTTGGGTCTTCGTTGCTGTGCGCAGGCTTTCTCTGGTTGCGGTGAGCAGGGGCTACTCTTCATTGCAGTGGCTTCTTTTGTTGCGAAGCACGGGCTCTAGGAGCCTGGGTTTCAGGAGTTGTGGCACGCGGGCTCTGGAGCGCAGGCTTAGTTGCTCCGCAGCATGTGGGATCTTCCCAGACCAGGGCTCAAACCCGTGTCCCCTGCATTGGCAGGTGAATTCTTAACCACTGCGCCACCAGGGAAGCCCTAACTTGTGACTATAGAGTGATAATGTTAGGACCAAAGGAATCAGGGCTGCGGGAGCACAGAGACGCCCCACCAAGGCCATCAGGCAATCAGCGTGGGGTGTTGGGGAAAGGAGTTGGGAACGCAGACGACCCTTGCTCTAGATGCACCAGCTGTGTGTCCTTGCTTGTTTCACCCTCATAGCTTTTTATTTTCATATTTTTTAAATAATGAAAGATTTGTAATTTATACCCTATCACAGAACAAATCTTGCATGTTTTCACTTTATGCTGATTCCTGGGCAACTTCCCTTCAGATGGTGTTTTATTGCTTTGGCATAAAGTCCAGTCTTTTCCCTGTTTACAAAAGCAAGCCATTCATTCATTCGACATGTGTTTATTACTGTCTATTTTGTGTCAAGCACTGTTCTAAGCAGCTATCAAGCAATGCATCTGTGTACTACCCTTGGGAAATTCAAGAAAATCATTAAAAAAAAGTAGAATGAATGCAAATCTTACAACCCAGAGGTGACCACTCTTCACAACTTGGGATCATATTGTTTTATAATTTTTTTTTTTTCACTTAACAGTGTATCATAAACACAGTTCCAAGCTATCATCAGTGGAAATCGGATTTCCTACATTTGGGGGTACTGTTTGGCTGCTGCCCTGCAAAAGCTGTTTACCCCTCAACAGATCTGCCCCTCAAGCCCTGGACCCACTAGGAAGCAGTATGAGTCTCAGAGACCAAGAAGGGGCTCTCAGTGGCCTTCTAACTTGGATTGACTCCAGTGCCTGCTTCATCTATTCACTGCTGGAGTGAAAGCATAGCTTTCATCTATTCACTGCTGGAGTGAAAGCATAGCTACACTCTCTACTGTCCCTGAGCTCACCTGTTTCTAGCTGCTACCAGACTAACTCTCAGCTCTGCCCTCCAAGCAAAAGACCGGCTCAGCAGTGAATTGGTGTAGGCAGAGTCACCCTGATGAACGAGTTCTGTGGGTCTGTATATCCTAATGTTAGAAATTGCCTTTCTTTATTAAAAGAATTCCATTTCCTTTATTGATTAAATGAAGAAATCAAGTTTAGTCCAATTCCATTTTTGCTTGAAACTACAGGTTATAAACACACATAATTATGGAAGGAGAAAGGGCTTTTAGTTACTACTTTACACGTTTGTAAGTATTTTGAATGTTTTACGATGAACATATATTACATTTAAAATGTTATACACACATATGAGGGAGGGAGGGGGGCAGGAAGAGTGAGAATCTTAGCTTTCTAGTACCTGAATTCAGGCACCTCTCTGATTATTTCCATAGTGTATATTTTTTAGAAGTAGAATTCCTAGAAGTGGAATTGCTGTATTTAAAGGTTCTTGGTGTATATTGCAAAGTTAATCCTCAGAATGGTTATACCTCCTTACACTTCTGATTACCAGCAAATGAATACCAACTTGTCTTAGCCTTCACTAATGCTGGCCATTTTTGGCACCAGGGACCGGTTTCATGGAAGACAGTTTTTCCACGGAAGCGGGGTGGTGGCGGGGTGGGGGGCGGGAGGGCGCGGTGGGGGCTGGGGGGCCAGGGGGAAGGCGGTGGGGGGGAGGGGGGAGGCGGGGGATGGTTCAGGCGGTAATGCGAGCGATGGGGAGCGATGTGGAGCTGCAGATGAAGCTTTGCCCGCTCACCCGCTGCTCACCTGCTGTGCGGCCTGGGTTTGTAACAGGCTGTGGACCAGCACCGGTCCATGCTTGGGGCTTGGGGACCCCTGCTGGGTGGTGTTGTTAATAATTCCCACTTTAATAGATAAGACAGCATTTCATCTTAATTTCTCCTTTTATTACTAGTTGAAATTCTAAAAATGTATTGAATATTTTTATTTCTTCTTTGTTGGTGGCTTAATATTCTTTGGACAGTTTTGTTCTTGTGGTGTTTCAATTGTAGTCTTTATTTCATTTTTTTCTCTTCCTGTGTTTGCTGGAGTGATTGAATTTTCATTCCTTCATACACACTTCTTAATACATTGATTTACTTTCTGTTTATATCCTTCTAGTAGCTAACTGTGGATTTTTAGCATACCTACTTAGAATTATATTTTACTTATAAAGCCCAGAAAGAGAAAGCAGGTTTCTACATCATCTTTCTAAACATGACAAGAACTTGGTCATCATTTCACTTCCCTTTGTATCTACACCTGTTCCTACCCACCTCTCCCTTCTTCCATGTGGGGTATCATCTGGTATTTCAACTCCAAATTGGCATTTCAAACATTTTATTTCACAATAATTACCTAGATATTTAACAATACATTTTCCTAATTTCTCTGTTTGTTATTCCTCTTAAATTCTTCCCCTTCCTCCTAGATTTACTTGAGAATTTCCTCCAATATTTCTTTCAATGAAGGTCTTTCTGAGTCTTTGTGTTTCTAAAAATGTATGTATATATGTGTATATATTTAAAGTCCTGTAGTCAGGAGTAATGGGAAGTTTTGCTAATTATTTTCTGTGGCTTTTTGCACCCTTCTACTTCCTCCTAGGTTCATTCTTCTTGTAGAGAATTTCCTCTACTCCTTATCTCAGAGAGGTTCTGTATTAACTTCATTTCCTTAGGGCTCCTCTATCTGTTGAATTTTTGGCTCCCTTTGGTGGTGTAATCTTTCCTCATGTGTGATGTTTCTGGGTTGGGTGCTTGTCTTTGTGCTGGAGCTTCCACTGGGATATTTGTTTGGGGGTGGGTGGCAGCTGCTGCCACAGCTAGTACTAAGGCGTGCTTTCAGTGCTGCAGGATGGAGGTAGGATGTACCGCTCGATGGGGTACCTCAGCAGCTGATCTACATCCAAAGCACCCGGTCCTTCCCAGGTGCCACCTGTGATCTGGAGCACTGCCTTTCTCTCTGTGACCCATGTATACTACTCCCAGAGAGGTTAACCCCATTGCCTCTGGTCGGTCAGCAGGGTGGGAGGACTCTTGGGTCTCTGTGAGACCCCAACTCACCATTCTGTGGTCTGTCGGCAACCCCTGCCTGCATCAGCCTCTTGCATATGAGTGTAGAGCACTTTTCTGTGGTCACAGCCTGTAGCCGTGCTGGCTGATGTTTTTTCTCTTCGATCTAGTCCTAACTGCTCTCCATCATTCAGCATCTTCTAGTAGTTTCTGTGTCCCTGATAGATTCCCTTCTTGTTTTCAAATATGGCTATTTTTTTTCTTTCTTAAAAAAAATTCTTTCTGCTATTTTGAGGGTTTTTGTAGAACAAGGAGACTGACGTATGTGCTCAGTTTACTTTCCTAAAAACGGAATTCTAAATTTTATAGTTCTATCACATTTCCAACAGCATGAGTCACCCTCATCTCCCCCCACCACTTCTAAGTTGTCTTATTCCTATGTTTAGACATCACCGTGGAGTACTGGAACTTTAAAAACTTTCAGGGAAGTATGCCATGCTCACGGATTCCCAGAGGAATGCTCTTCCCTGAGACTTCTGGGAAAAGTGGGAGCTGACCGGGAAGGAAGCCCGAGGGATGGCCAGATGGATGCTGCAGGAGTGAGGCACAGAGTGAGCAAGGATCTGGAGGGTGAGCGTTTGCTGAGGTGGTGCAGTGCAAGTCAGAGCAGTGATAGTGAAGTGTGGCGGGAGCCCAGAAGGAAGCAGGTCCCTTTCAAAGAGAGACCAGGAAACTACTGTCATGTGTTTCACACATGAGACCCCAGCAGCCTTGTCCTGCAGACTCTGAGGTCTGGAGAGGACAGAGTCCACAGTCTGTCGTCCAGATGACCACTGTCCTGCCCCAATAGCCCAGCAGTAAATCAGAGTGAGCAGATGCTTCTTGACCTCTGGCTACGAAAAACCATGTCCGAAGACTGGTTTCCTGTGAAGTTACTGAAGCTTAAGTCTCAGGGGCCCTCACTTGCACAGGACCCTACCAAGGCTCTAGGAGGGTGGGAGGCACCTTGGTTAAGTGTTTACATGGTGATATGTTTTCCTTAAAATATGAAAAGATAAGATATTTTTGTAGTTTTATTTGAAAAGAACATCCAAATAATATAAGCTTTGGGTGCCAAGGAACCTGAATCTGTCCATGACTATGTCATCAAGAAAAGAAGGAGTTAAAAAAAAAAAGAAAAGAAAAGAAGGAGTTAGATCCAGTTAGTAGTGCAGTTGTATAGATAATTAAGCTGGAGAAAGAGATATGAAAGAAGATAATCCACTTAGTGAAGACACATCACAGGTGAGTGGCACTGACTCAGAAACGGAAGTTAAAAAAGATCAGATGGGGCTTCCCTGGTGGTGCAGTGGTTGGGAGTCCGCCTGCCGATGCAGGGGACGCGGGTTCATGCCCCGGTCCGGGAAGATCCCACATGCCGTGGAGCGGCTAGGCCCGTGAGCCATGGCCGCTGAGCCTGCGCGTCCGGAGCCTGTGCTCCGCAACGGGAGAGGCCACAACAGTGAGAGGCCTGCGTACTGGAAAAAAAAAAAAAAGATCAGATGATCTCAGTGGGCTACAAGCCAAATTCCTGACAGTGATGCTCAAGGCTGAAGGGTCAATGCCTGCAGCAGTGACTGATGATGTGAATGTGTGTTTCGGTTGTTTTTCAGGACCAGGCAGCTAAATGGCACTTGTGCCAGCTCGGTGGACATGGAGCTCTTCCTCCATTACTCCCTCATCCCATCAGTAAGTGAAGGCAGGGGAGGGTGGATGAGGGAAGAGAAGGGGAGCTGGGGTGCTCCCATACACAGTCTCCCAAAGGGATCTGAATAGGTTGGCAGAGACTTGCTCTCTTACATTATGCACTAAAAACACAGGCAGAAGAAGGCTTTGAAGGTCCCAAGAGTCAGGGGCACTGACTTTTAGGGGAGTCAGAAAAGGCTTTTCTGAGGAAGCAGTGCTGGAGCTGAGGTCTGTTGGAAGACGTAATGAAGAACATTTCAGGCAGAGGGGAGAGCACGTGCAAAGGCTCCGTGGCGGGCGGGAGCATGGAGAGTGTGAGGAGCTGAGAAGGCTGGCGTGGCTGGAGTGGGGAATTGGAGGTGGAGGTGTCTGGGGAGGTGGGCAGGGCCAGGCCGTGTATGAAGGAGTTTTGTCTTTGTTCTAAATACAGTGGGAAGTAGTGGAGTGTTTCTGGCCCACGGATGGTGTGATCAGATTTATCAGAAATGATCTGTCTGTTTGCAAGTGGGGATCAGGTTGGAGGCAGGTAAGAGAGGAGGCAGGAAGGCCAGTTAGGAGATGGTTGCAGGGGTCCAGGTGAGGTGATTTTACATCATCCTAGATGATGGTGGTCACCTCCAGATGTTCAAGGGGTAAAAGCAGTAGAACCGGGTAATGGGTTGGATAGAGAGATGAGGGAGAGGGAGAGGTTGAGGATGACTCTTGGGTTTGTAATTTGCACAGCTGGAAGGATGGTGGTATCTGTCATTCACTTGTTAAGGAAAATTAGAGGGCATCCAAGTTTGTTGTGGATGAAGGAACAGGGCAGGGAGGAAAATCAAGAGTTCCATTTAAGACACACTGAATTTGAGAAGCGTTCAACACATCAAAAAGAAATGCCAACTATGTAGTTGAACCTATGATTCTGGACCACAGCTGGGCTGGAGATTCAAATTTGTGAGTCTTCTGTGTATTTGGTGGCCATTGAAAGTGTGGACATGGATGGGGTCACCGAGGAAGAGAGGATGGGGGAGTAAGATGAGTGGTCCTTGGACTGAACCATGAGGAGCTTCGCATCTGGTGGTTGGGTAAAGAATGATCCAGCAAAGGAGACTGAGAATTAGAAGAAAACCAGAAAAGTGTGGCTGATAGAAGCATAGGGAAGAGAGTATTTCTAAGAGGAGGAAGAGGTCAACACTGAATGCTGCTGTGAGGTCAAGCAGATTTGGGCTTAATGTTTACATTTGGATTGAGCAACAAGGTGGTAATTAGTGACTTTGGCCAGAACTGCTTCCGTGGAGTATGGGAGTAGAAGCCATGTTAGGGGATCGAAGAGCAAGTGAGAGGTGAGGAAATGGAGACAGCAAGTGTAGATAATTCTCAGGAATTTTCTAGTAAAAGAAGAAAAGGGGCATCAAGTATAGGAGAATATGACTGAATCCACAGGAATAAAAAGCAAAGAAGGATTTGCAACCTGAAAGTTATTACCCATTTTTTACGGATGAGGCCACTGAGGTTCAGAGAAGTTAAGTCTCCCTCCCAGCCAGTGTGTGGGACAGACTGTATTTGAATCCATGTCTGTTCAGAGCAACACAAAGGAAAGCTCAGTACAAAACATTCTGGAAGCTCAACGGTGCGTGCAGCCAGCTCTCCAAGTGTGGAGTTTGAGTCCTAGACGTTCTGAGTGCTTTGCTCACCCACACACTCTCCTCCAGTGAGGACACCGAGGGGCTGAGGATGAATGTTCCCTCTGACAGACCCTTCTTCTCTTTCTATAGCTTTTCATCATTTTGGTCTTGTCCCTTCTCCAAAGACGAGAGCACCATAGACAGAGAGATGACGCTTCTTACCTCCTGGGAAACCGCTTCAGAATGATCATGTGAGTTGAGCCAAGGTCCATCACTACAGCTTGGGGTACTCTGTGTTTGGGACCAACACCATTTGTAAGACTAGGCTAACCACCAGTTACCTCCCTACCCACCTCTACCCCGCCGTGGACAGCTCTGCCCCTCCCTGCCCCAATCCACCCAAGGCCCAGAGAGTTCAGAATTGGCTTCCAAGCTACTGCGCCCTCAGCACCCAGGGCTGTCCAGAAGTGCTTAAAACAACTCGAAGAGGCTCAGCTCACTATGGGAAAGGCCTTCCCACACTCAGCACCATGGCTACCCCGAGAAGCAGGGGGGAGAGAGTTCCCTGTCACTGGTGGCAGCAAGCCTCCTTGTTGGGATGGAGGCATGAGACATGCCCCAGGAGAGCCCGCTGGACCAGGGAGCTTTCAGGGCCTTTCCCACTCTGCCATTCTGAATCTCTGCTCCCCTCCTCACATTTTTCCTTGAGTTCTAATTGTTCATCTCTCTGCCTCATCACCCTCTAATTACTACTAATGATGATGATGCAATTAGCATTTGTTGCATACTGACTCTGGCCCAGGTACTGAACCATCTGCTTTGCCTACGCTACTAGGATGGACCCCAGCATGGTGGAGGTTGTTATCCTCATGTAATGGATGAGCTAGCTCAGGCTCAGAGAAGTTGAGTCACTTGCCCAAGGCCACAGAGCTACCGAGTGACAAGAGCTTTAACCCAGCTCTGGTCGCTTTTGGCTCTGATTCTCCCAGTGTCATAACCTGAGAAGATTCAAGGATGTGAACACACTCAGGTCTCAGCCTTGGGCTCTGGAGAAGGGAGAGGAAGCCAGGATGTCAGGATGGAGTCTAAGGGTGATCTGACCTTTGCGGTGAGAGAAATCCAACAACAATGTCCATATACCGTATACCAGCCCAGAGTAGCAAACATTCTGGTTACCACCCATTAGAGCAGTCAGCCCCTCCCAAACTGCCAGGTCTAAGCCGCATGGGCTGAGGCACAGAGAGAGACTGAGGCTGGTGGATAAAGATCTTCAGACTTTGCCCTGGGCATTTGGCATGTAGGGCCTGGTGTAGGACTTTTTAAGTAAGACCGCTATATGGATCATGTTAAACTGCTTTGAATTCAATTAATAAAGGCACAGTTTTCTTGCTCTCTGGCCACTTTCTTATGAAAAGCCCTGCTTTCCTGAGTAGTTTTAGCTCACCGTCTTCACCCATTAATAATCCTTCGCATGTGCATGACACTCCACAGTTTATAAAGCAGGTCTTCATTTGCCATCCACAGTGTCTCTGTGATATGAGCAGAGCAGGGGTATCATCTCTGTTTTAAAGATAGGGAGACTGAGTCCCACATAGCGCTTACGTACTACAGGTGGGATTGATTAGAATTCAAATCAGTTCAACCAAGTGCGTGTCCACGAACGTGCAGTGAGCAGCTACTCTTTTCAAAGCCCTGTGCTAGGTCCCACTCCAGAGGAGTTTATAATTCACTAAACAAGTGATAAGAAAAGCATGGACATGAACTTAGCGCTGAGGGGACCCAAGCAAGGCAGCAAGTAGGTGTGCCTGATTGGGAGTGGGTTGTCAGGGAGGTTTCTGAGAGAGGTGCTCCCTGAGTTGTGCCTTGAAGATGAAGACGAGCCAGCCAAATGGAACAGGAAGGTGGGGTCCAGATCCTGACTCCCAAGTCCCCACCTGCAGGTACCTGCAGTACCCTTCCCTTCCTGCCACCTTGAGTTTTCATTAAGCCGGCTTCAAATGGCGCTCCAGTGGGGAAAGCCTTTTCTCTTTGTCTCAAATGCAATTGCTTTCCCTTATGTAGACAAAGCTCTTTTGCTTAGAGGAAACAGATACCCACTCAAGCTTGTTTGCATAAAAGGAAAAGAAAGGACTTTTTATAAAGTTACAGAGATCTCACAGAAACTGGCAAGGTTGGCCTCATGGGAACTAGAGCTCTTGACATGGGCGTCTCTGGGAGACGGATTCTACTTTTGCCTCTTTGTGTCACTGGGGTCCCTTCAGCACCATTTTACCGTTTTCCTCTCTGCCATCTGACTTTACCATCGGACTTAACGATCTCTGCTTCCCCCAGACATCGGCAAGACTCAGTTTGGCATGACTTTCCAGAACAGAATTTTAACAGCTGACTGGCTCCTGTCCTCAGAATCACAAATCCAAAGTACAAGGCCAGGCACGGTGATTGGCCCATCCAAAGTCAGGTGACCATCTGACCACCCATAGTCCAATCAGCTGTGGCCAGGAGGTGTGATCACATGCAGCTAGCATAGCCAGTGATACCCAAACCTTCCCAGGGATATTGGAAAGGAGGACTCTCGTAGACCATGGCCAGGTGCAGGGCAGTTCCCCCAACCTGTCTGGCACATACTCTTTGTTTTGGTTTCTTAAGTCATACTGCTTGTGTCTCTCATAGATGAAATTCATCCCATTTTGCTTGTTGTCATGACTGCTGGTGTCCTTGCTTATGTTCCCCAGACTTGGAGCTTCTCCAGGGCAAGGATTTTGTCTTCCTCACTTTGGTACCCTGAATCTATGCCTAACCCCCCAATTGGCACAGAGGGCCTCAGGATATGTCAGTTGAAATAAATAGTTTACTACTCAATAGTCCCTCCCCAGAGTGGGATTGATACTTTGGAAATGAACTGTGGGAAGGAGCCACTTCTGGCCTCATGAGCTCTTTCTCTTATTCACAGACCTCTGGACTTCGTGGGCACTTTTCGTAACCGATGGTCCTATGGAGTAGCCTTTGGGGCTACAGCCAATAAGGTCATGTTCTTATTCTCAGAAGGCTACAAGCCCCTGCAAGTCCCACAATGGGCCCAAGGTACGTGTGCTGCCTCATACCTGCTGGGAGTTTTGCTGTGGAAATTCTTGCTCTTGGAGACTGCATGGCAGGGGTTCTCTGGGATCAGGGGATAAACTTTGTTGAACTGTCAATTACTTCTTAGCTTGTTACTTGCCCAAGGTCAATGCCAAGCCCACAAAGTCTCGAGCTTTTTTATGGAGGTTTTCTCCCAGTTAGATTCAAAGGTTTTTTAGACGTAGTAGAACAAAGTCTCAGAAAATAGGTTCACTGTCACCAACCCTAGAAATCTCTCCTGAGTCATAGCCGTGACTGCCTTCTTGATATCAGTAAGCCCTCAGATGCTTCCTCAGGGAACAGTGTTTACTTCTCTGGCCATTGATCTGAGGCCTCTTTGTTCCCCGTGCCCTGTGCTCTCCCTGCAGGTTCAACCATCCCTAATCCAGTGACTCCCAAACATCTCCTGTCCAGCTTGGTTCTCTCTCCTGGGTTCCAAGCCTATATGAGCAAATGCCTACAACATCTCCTTAGTTTGTAGGAGTTTTTAATGCAAATTAAAACCAAAATGATACATCTCTTAGAAGTGTACAAGTTAAGCTTTGGCAAATGTTTACATCTATGAAATCATCACCACAATCATGATAATGAACCCCAGAAGTTAACTTTTTCCCCTTTGTACTCTCTCCTTCCCACCCCATCGAGTCACCACCCCCATCCCCAGGCAGTTATGCAAATGGAATCATACAGAATGCAATCGGGGTTTTTTTTTTGCGGGGGAGGGGGTCTGTTTTCTTTCACACAGCATAGTTGTTTTAAGATTCATACATGTTTAGAATGTATCAGAAATCATTCCTTTTTCATTTCTGAATAGTGTTCTACCGTATGGAGAGACCACAGTTTGTTTATCCATTCACCTATTGATAGACATTTGATTTATTTTCAGTTTTTGGCTGTTACAAATAAAGCTGCTGTAAGCATTATAAGTCTTTGTATGTTTCCATTTTTCTTGGGTAAACACCTTTGAATGGAATGTCTGGATTATTAAGATCATGTAGTAGATTATACTTTTAAAGAAACTGTCAGACTGTTTTCCAAAATGATGGTTCTGTTTGATTGTAGATTACCATCTTAAGTGTATGAGAGTTAAGTTTCTCTATGTCCTTGACAACGCATGGTCAGTCTTTTTAATTTTAGCCATTCTAAGAGGCATGTTGTGGTATCTCACTGTGGTTTCAGTTGGCAGTTTTGTAATGACTGTTGTTGTTGAGCATATTTTCATGTGCTTATCTGCTATCACTGTACCTTCTTTGGTAAAGCGTTTGTTCAAATTATTTGCCTATTTTAAAATATTGGGGATTTTTCGTTTTCTTCTTATTGAGTTTTGAGAGTTCTTTATATACTCTGTATATAAGTCCTTTATCAGATGTATAAATTGCAAATACTTTTCCCCAGTCTGTTGCTTGTATTTTTATTCTACCAACAGTTTCTTTTGAAGCGCTGGCATTTTAAATTTTGATGAAATCTAATTTTTTCATGTTTTCTTTTATGGATCATGCATATGATGTCATATAAGAAATATCTGCCTAAGCTAAGGTCACTTAGATTTTCTTCTTTGTGTTTTCTAGAAGTTTTATAGTCTCACAGTGTTTCGCATTTAGGTCTATGGTACATTCTGAGTTAATTTTTTTGAATATATAGTGTGAGGTGTGGATTGAATTCCCCTTCTTTTTTTTTGCCTTTGGCTATCCATTTGTTCCAGCACTGTTGTCATTACAAAAACCTGTCCTTTGCCCACTACATTGCCTTTGCACCTTTGTTGAAAATCAGTTGTCTACACATGTGTATGTATGGGTCTATTTCTGGACTGTCCATTGTGTTCCATTGACCTGCAATATGTGAACGTTCCAATTTCTCCACATCCTAGCCAACACTTGTTATTTTCATTTTTTTAAAAAAAATTATAGCCATCTTAGTAGGTGTGAAGTAGTATCTGATTGTTGTCTTGATTTGCGTTTCCGTGAAGCCTAATTGATGTTGAGCATCTGGCTGGACCAGAATATTGTTTCTTGCTTCATGGCTCAAGGGTTCCTCTTCTGTTTTTTTTTTTTTTTTTTTTTTTTTTTGCGGTACGCGGGCCTCTCACTGTTGTGGCCTCTCCCGTCGCGGAGCACAGGCTCCGGACGTGCAGGCTCAGCGGCCATGGCTCACGGGCCCAGCCGCTCCGCAGCACGTGGGATCCTCCCGGACCGGGTCACGAACCCGTGTCCCCTGCATCGGCAGGCGGACTCCCAACCACTGCGCCACCAGGGTAGCCCCTCCTCTTCTGTTTTTACAGAATGATTATACATATGTACCCTCATTACAACCTCATATTTTCTGAGTTGGCTTCTTCCACTTTTGTCCGGACCCACTACTACTTAGTTCCTAATGTTCTTACCTTCTCATTTTGGATTCTCGCTGCCAGCAGTTTCTCTTTCATGTGGGGCTTGTGCTGGGAGGGGACTTGGATATTTAGTATAATGAGCTCATGGGCCCTGATGGCTCCAGCATCCTCAGACCTACTAACACCTTACTAAGGTCTGCTGATTCTCACCTATGAATCAAGGCCTTCAGCCCTGTGCCCAGTTTCAGCTGTTATTTCAGCTTCAATTTCCTGTGAATATCTGCTGGCAATTTTGGGTTCTTCTGTTCTTGGGATTTCAAAGATCCTATTGTCTTTCCTGTGCTTCCCCTTAATCAGATGTTGATATCAAATGAGTCCTGTCACTTAGATTTATTGTAGATGTTTGTTTTTGGTTTTGCTATCTTCACTGCTCTGTCTGCTTTCATGGTTGGGGGAATTCAGATAAATTAAAAAATTATGCTGTTGCAGCTTCTAACCTCACAGCAATTATTCCTTTTATATGGTCCTTAGCTGCCAGTCCCCCACTATTCACATTTACACAAATACTGACCACCTCAACCAACCATCTCCCCTCCTTTGAGTGAGAAATGTCCTTTCTTCCCTCCTTCTCTCCGTCCTACAAACTCCCACTTATATTTCATGGCCTTGCTAAATGTCACCACCTCCAGGATGCCTTCTCTGATACCCAGACCCCAGGTGAGGTCCATGACTTCCTCTTCTTGTCCACACAGCAGGTTGAATATGCCTCTATTAGAGTACATATCACATCGTTTACTTTTCTTCCTGTCTTCCCTATTGGACCGTAAGCACCTCAAAGCAAGAACTTTGTTCATTCCCCCTATGTCCTTGGTGCCTGACCCACGACCCAGCTCAAAGTAGACACTTAGGAAAGGTCATCTTGCCCAATTACATTCTACTGGATCCTGTTAGACCATCTCAGAGCTAGTCAGTGGCAGCATTAATATTATTATTGCCTTATAGATGAAGTGCACAAGAGGTTTTAGAACACAGTACATCACTGCTGTCTGTGTTGCTATGGTACACTTTATGGTGCTTTACTCTCAGTGATTTTTGTTTGTTCATTTTTGTGGTATGTTTCTGCCCATCATACTGTGAGCTAATCAAGGGCAGGGACAAAGTCTTCTTCATCTCAATAGTTAGCCCAGTGCCTGGCATGGAAGAGGTACCAGGAAGGGCCTTTTGCATGATTGCATGAAAGACATCTCTGCATTCCTCCTTGTACTAACCTGGGGCTTGTCCACTCATCTCCTTAAGTCCTGAGGTCTGTGACTGCAAGTCACACGAAACCCCATAACTGCCCTGGGTCTCCCCTGAGCCCGTGAGAAGAGGAACTCATGTCATCTCTGGCCCTGTCTCTCCCAGCCTTTGTGCTTCTGATCGGAGGCATCGAAGTCGGCCTGTCCCACTTCCCCTTCTTTGCTTGCCTCTCGTCGGAGTTCCGGCTGGTCAGCTCCATCCTGGGGTTCAGCTACTCTCTGATCTGGTAAGATGGACTCTGCCTGCCTGGCCTCCTGCAGTTCCTTTGGCCACGGCTGGACTCTGGACAAGGAGCTGGAGGTGACCTGAGAGCTCTCTTTGGAGGGCACCTTGCCCAGAACCGACGCCCAGGGCGGGTGGGCGGAGTGACTGGTCCAAGGCCCACCGCAGCCCCTCCTTGGAAACTGCACTTGAGGCTTCAGAAGGTCAGGCCTGCGTTCTGTCTGCTCCACAGGAGGCCGCTCATGATCAGAATATTCCCAGAAGTGAGGGCTGTAGAAAACTCCATTTCTGTCAAGTGCCGTCAGTCCCGTGGTTAGAAGCAGGAGTCCCATTGGGTTCTGCCGCTCCTCGCTGTCACGCTTCCCTAGGAGCCCAGGAGAAAGTGCAGGTGCCTCAGCTGGGCGTTCAGTGCTGTCGCAGTCTGGCCTCTCCCCATCTCTCCATGCCTGACAGTCTCTAGCACACACCTCCGGTCATGCAAGACTCCTATACTCCTTTCTCCGTCCACTTATTCGTTCAGCAGACATCCCGCTGTGAGCCAGGGAAAACACTGGAGGACAGGAAAGACCCTCCTGGAACATGTGTTCTGGCCTCTTTGTCTACATATTGCTATTCCCTGTGTGGATCGTCTTCCCCGACTTGGCCCAGTGATAGATACATGCTCATCCTTCGTGGATCAGAGCCCTCAGATGTGGGACCTTTCTGACCCTCCGCTTGAGCGCTGTGCCCTCAGCGCTGACACCGGACTGGCACAGAGCTGGCCCTGGGGAATATTTTCTGGCTGAAAAATCCCATGAACACTTCTACTCTCCAGCCCTGAAACTCATCTCATTGCCTGCATCCCCCTTACTGGGCCGGCTTCCCCACTACAGCATTTTCTGTGGGGCAGGGGTCCCAGGCCCAGTGTGTGTGAACCAGTGCAGGGGGCTCACAAGCAAATGATACCCCAATGGCTACAATTACAGAGTTTGTGACTTGCTTTTTAAAAATTAGAAGAGAGGGTATTCAGGGTTAGACGTGGAATAATATCATCTTAACAGCCTCTGCCAGACTTTCTGAGCTGGAGAGGAGAGGGTGGTCAGAACCACTTAGCAGCTTGGGCACCTTGGGCACCTTGGGAGTATGACCAGGAATAGGAATGTGTGTCCAGCCGGGAGAAAACGTTGAGGCTTATTCCTCAGGGCAGTGTTTACAGACAGGGCATGTCCCGTCAGAAAGAGCCTCGGTCCCGGAGTCAGGACACCTGGGTCTTGGTCCTGGCTCTGGGTGTGACTCTGGAGAAATCCCTTCCCCTCTCTGGGCTTCAGTCTCCCCACCTGAGTGATGAGGGGAGAAAGTAGGAGACCTCTCAGTGTCTTCCTGCTCTGCCGTCGTGGATCCCAGGATTATGTCCTCAGTGAGGATGTGTTAAATGAATTCAGTGTGCATGTACCTAGGCACAAGCTGTATGCCTGATCTGGGTGGGATGTACTGGGGACCAGTCCTCCCAAGAAGGATTCAGAGGGGAGGTAACTCCAGGCAGGTGGTATCTGAGCTGTTTTCACAGGGGCTGTGCTGGGAAGGACCCCAGGACCCCAACCCTGGTTTCTGTCTTGCAGGTTTGCTGTCACCACCCTTCACATCACACAGTGTCCCCATGGGCAGGTGAGTCCCTGCTGAGCTGTGTTTAGGGTATTCAGTCCTATCACCATGGCCAACTCACTGTGTGACCTGGGACAAGCCTTTGCCACTCTGGGCCTCAGCTTCCTCGTGTGGACAAAAGGGGAGTTGGAGCCATTCATGATGCTTCCATTTGTAGAGCATCTTGTGTTCATCAGATGGCATTCACAGGAGATGTTCTCTCAGTTGATGCTCATAGCGGCCCCTCAAGGGAGGGAAGCTCTTAGCAAACCTGTTTACAGATGAGGAAACTGAGGCACAAGTATATTATGTAACTCTTGAGAAGCAGCAGATTTGGGAGTTGAGACGAGGTCTGGCTGACTCTCAAGCTCATTTCTTTCCATTCCTTCATGTAGCCTCAGTTTCTCTGTCTATAAAATGGGAGACTCGAACTAGATGAATCCCTTATCACTTTGCCATGCATCCTCTTTCTCAGAATTAGAGGAAGCTGGTTCATCTGTTTAGCCCTGTACCCCAGGAAAAGGAGCAAGATGAAAGAGGGGTGTCACACTGCATCTAGAAGGGTTACCAGGTGTGTGAGGGGAGTACGAAGAAGCCACCTGGGCCAGGAGCCCACAGGAGCCTTGCCAAAGCCTTTCCTGGGCATCAGTAACTATGGAGGATTAAAGGGTATGATAAAGAGAGTCTGGGGGGAGCTGGGCTAGAAAATGAGGCTGGTAGTCTGGGCCTTCCCTCTGCATCTCTGCACTGGGATTGAGGGCATTCCGGCACAACTCTGCCGCAAAAGAAGCCCTCCTTCCCACTGCTCACCGTACCTGAGGTTCAGGATCACAGGTATTTTCTTTGGAGTCTTGGAGAGCTTTCAGTCTTCCAGAGGTTCTTTGGAAATTTGAAATATTCATGGTTAATCGGCAGGGTCTCACTTCTATGCTCAGAATCACTAACACCAAGAACTGCTACGTGCCAGGCGTTGTTCTAGGCTCAGTTCCAATCACTAACCGGAGAATCCTCAGGACACTTTGCAGACAGTGTGTTAGTGCCATTCCCAGTTCACTGGTAGGAAAGCAAGGTTCAGGGGCTAACATGACTTACTAATTAAAGATCATGGGGCTGAAATCCAGACTAAGGAATTAATGAAAATTTGTCCTCATGTTTTCAAATGTATTTATGAAAACTTTATTTATAAAAATGAGACATTAGAAAGGGTCTCAAATGTCAAATATTAGGGGAAAGTTTAGATAAAGTTTGGTTCATATAAATAATGCACTATTATGCAGCATTAAAAATAATGTTCACAAATAATTTGTAACCGTGTGGAGAAGTGATTATGCTATATACAGACCTACATATTTGGTACTATCTCTACTTATAATATATATAGCTATATGGGTATAGATAAAGATGAAAGACACTGAAATACTGATGGTGGTTATGTCTTACATATAAGCATATGCTGGAGACGAGGATGAAGACACGGGCCCGCACGTCTCAGAATGCGTCCGTCCCCCAGTCTAACATCACTACATCTAACATCACTACTCTGATTTCTCCTTAGGGAGAAATACTTTGGAAACATAAAAAAAAATGAAACTAACCAGTAAATTGTGAAAGATACATAACAATATGATTTGTCTTAAAACAGTGAAAAAAATTGTTTATCAAAATGAAGCTAAAAATAGAAAAACTATGAGCACCATCTTGAGAGACCTGTTACTCTTGGGAGCTTGTGTTGCTCCCAAAATGATGACACTTATGGGCTCTCCCTCCCTCCTTCCTCCTTCCCCCGCTCCCTCCCTCCCTCCCTCCCTCCCTCCTTCCTTCCTTCCTTCCTTCCTTCCTTTTCTTCTTCTCCTTCTCCCTCTCACCCACCCCTCCCCCTTCCTCTTCTCTCTCTCCCCTCTTCTCTCTCTCTTTCACCCTCCTCTCTCTTGTGAGTATTTTCCAAAAGTAATATTTAATACCTAATGAGAAAAAAGCCATGAAAGCCCTTTGTATAAAATTAAATAGGGGTGCTAAGACTCAAGTCCAGGGCTGCTGGACTCCAAGTCCACTGCTTGTTCTGATGATATGGGGCTGGGGGAGCGGGGATTGGCTGCTGACCTCCAAGCTCTGAGAGGGTGGGCCCTGGTGGGAGCAGGCTGGGGCAGGCAGGTTCCTGTGCACAGCCTCACCAGTGGCCTAGCCCTTCCCTACCTAGAGCCCACGCCCCATGGTCTGCTTCTGTTGCAGTTTGTGGGGAAGTATGAGACTGTTGTGTTCTACTGGCCCTCGCTGCTCTGCCTGGCCTTCCTTCTGGGCCGCTTCCTGTACATGTTTGTCAAGTCTCTGAGGGTCCACCTGGGCTGGGAGCTCCAGACGGTGAGTACTAAGTAAAAACACCGTGTGTGTCCTGACAGGTTAAGTTTTCCCAACAGCCTTGTGAGGTAGGTACTATTATTACTTCTCCCACTCTGTATTAGGAAACTTGGACCCAGAGCTGTCAGTTGCATTGCCCAAGCTCACATAGCAAGTCTATAGCAGAGCCAGACCTGGAACCCAGAGAATTTGGTTCTTGAGGCTCTCTCTTACCTATTGTGCTTCTTTTTCTAGTTCCTCAAAGTAAAGAGTTAGGTTGTTTGCATGAGATCTTTCTTTTTTTCTTAATATAGGCATTTACTGCTATACACTGCCCTCTTAGAACTGAACTGCTTTTCCTGTATCCCATAAATTTCTGTATGTTGTATTTCTATTTTCATTTGCTTCAAGATATTTCTGATTTCCCTTTTGATTTTTTCTTTGACCCATTGGTTGTTCAGGAGTGTATCGTTTGTGAATTTTCCAATTTTCCTCCTGTTATCAACATCTAGCTTTTTGTGGTCAGAAATTATGTCTGATATGATTTCAATCTTCTTACGTTTAAGACTTGTTTTGTGGCCAAACATATGCTCTATCCTGGAAAATGTTCTTGAGAAGAATATGTATTCTGCTGCTGTTATATGGAATGTTCTATAAATGTCCATTTGGTCCATTTGGTCTATAGTGTTGTTCTAGTCAGCTGTTTCCTTATTGATTTTCTGACCGGATTATCTATCCATTGTTGAAAGTGTGGTGTTGAAGTCCTCTACTATTATCATGTTGCTGTTTATTTCTTCCTTCAGTTCTGTTAATATTTATTTTATATATTTAGGTGCTCTGATATTAGGTATGTATATGTGTTTACAATTTTTATATCATTTTGATGAACTGACCTCTTTATCATTATATAATGACCTTCTTTGTCTCTTGTGATAGTTTTTGACTTAAAGTCCACTTTGTCTCATGCAGAATCTTTAGTTGTGGCATGTGAACTGTTAGTTGCAGCATGTGGGTTCTAGTTCCCTGACCAGGGATGGAACCCAGGCCCCTTGCATTGGGAGTGCAGAGCCTTAGCCACTGGACCACCAGGGAAGTCCCCATTATTTCTTTTTTAAAAAAATACTTATTTATTTTATTTATTTGTTTTCCTTATTTATTTTTTTTGGCTGCGTCAGGTCTGCAGCACACGGGATCTCTGTTGAGGCATGCAGGATCTTTTCATTATGGTGTGTGGTCTGCTTGGGTTTCTCTCTAGTTGCGGCATGCAGGCGTCTCTCTAGTTGTGACATGCATGTTTTCTCTCTCTAGTTGTGGTGTGCAGGCTCCAGGACACATGGGCTCAGTAGTTGTGGCGCGTGGGCTCCAGAGCATGTGGGCTCTGTAGCTTGTGGCATGTGGGCTCTCTCATTGAGGCGTGCAAGCTCAATAGTTGTGGCATGTGGGCTTAGTTGCGCCGCAACATGTGGGATCTTAGTTCCCCGACCAGGGATCGAACCCACATTCCCTGCATTGGAAGGTGGATTCTTCACCACTGGACTACCAGGGAAGTCCCCCCATTATTTCTTTATATAGCTTTCTGCCCTTTTCTCTTTCTCTGTTCCTTCGAGGACTCTAGAAGGACTCCCCCACCCCATTGACCCCCTGCCCCATTTCCCTGCTCTTAGCTTTCCCCAGACTATTCCGCCATGCTGATCCCCTCAGTGTTCTGGGTGGTGTGAGACAGGAATGGATCTGTTGGGCAGTGTCCCCCAAGACTGGGGAAGGTGGGCTCTCACTTGACTTTTATTTTCCCTCATAGGAGAAATTACAAGCTAAGAGGGCCTTCTCTCTATGCCCTGAGCTATACTACTTTGGAGGAGGAGTGATGTTGGTAAAATGAAACTGTTCTCCTTGTTCTCTTTCATGCATCTGTTCTTGGAGGTTTTGCTTAACTAGCGTGCTGTAACCTCCAAGGTAGATACTTGGGCCCCCACAAAGGTACTCTCACCTGTGGGTGGTTGTCAAAGTTGGAGTATCTGAGGGCATATGGGAACTGGAACCTCCTGTTCCTCCAGCTCGCTGATGTCACTTACGAGTCAGAATTATAACCAGGTCTATTTTACTCTGCGCAACATCTGCAATATATAAGATTTCGTCTCACAGTGTGTAAAAGTTACATATTCAATATATTGTAAAACAGATGACTACTGTGGAAAGCTCATTACACTTGGAGAAAACATTTCCAAACATACTATTAAAGTTCATTTCAAAATAAGAAATGAGCAAGAGAAATTCCTTTTCATAAAAAATAAAAACACTGGGATTTTGGGTGTTTCATTTCTGGAACAGTGTTTTGAACTATGATGAGAAATCACCAGATCTCAAAGGGAAAAATCGACTTCACAAAACAAAGGCTGGTGTAAAGCAGTAAGCAGAAGAGTCAAGGAAGGTCAGGCCTCTGGCATTTCATGAAAGAAGTGCTTGGGAAACAGG
Source organism: Aethalodelphis obliquidens (assembly GCF_003676395.1). Classification (NCBI taxonomy): domain Eukaryota; kingdom Metazoa; phylum Chordata; class Mammalia; order Artiodactyla; family Delphinidae; genus Aethalodelphis; species Aethalodelphis obliquidens. The sequence continues at coordinate 34,217,004 of NW_020837951.1, read as the reverse complement.
AGACGGGACCGTATAGTCTCTTCAATAAATGACGGGTGTCTGGGAATGGCAAGTTTTACCGAAAATCCTGGCCTCTAGGGAAATAGCCCCTCAAAGAGACCAAAGCCCTAACAAGACTTTGTGAGCCAAAACATCAACCTCTCTCTTTTCTCACAGGAAGAAAAGCCTTTCCTGGAAGTTCACCAGGCAGAGCATGTCAAACAGCTCCTGAGGAAGTGCCCCCTGCAGTAAGCACAGTTATATTTGTTCACGCCCCTCGGCGTTTGCACCAATATTGATGAGCCCTGACCGTGTCAGAGACCTGGAGATGACTGGAAGAGCGCTGTTTTAGGACGCTTGTTTGCTAATAACAGAAACTCGACTCAAATGGGATTAAAGAGAAACAGGAAAGTTATGGCCTTACATAATTAAAGAGCCTAGAGGTCGCCAGTTTTCAGACACAGATGGATCCAGGGGTTTGACTGATATAATCAGAACTAGGTCTCTTTCCCTCATCTCTCAGCTCTGCTTTTACCTATGTTAAACTCTTAGTTAGGTAGGCTTCCTCCCCGTGGTGGCCCCCAGAATCTCTAAGCTTATACCCTCCTGTCTTAAGCTCATAGAGAAAAGAATGTTTTCTTTCAAATAATTCAAACAAAATTCCCATGAATGTGTTTCATTGGATCAAGTTGGACCACATGGCATCCCAGAACCAATTACTGTGAGTAGGTGATTGGAGTAAACTGATTGTTAAACCAGGGTCACATGTTCACCATGGGAACTAGGAAGTGGTTCAGCTTCACTTAAACCACCAGGACTGATGGTGGGGAAGAGTAGATTCCCAGAGAAAAACTGAGATGTTGTTACCAATAAAAGAGGACATAGCTCTTGGCCAGGCAAGAACACCTGGTCTTCAGTGACCATTCAAGTCACCCTACCCCTGCCACTGCCACTGTGCACAAGGGTATATTCCCAGAGAAGGGATATGTCTAATCCAAGGTCATAGTGGCAAAACTAGTTCTTTGGTTAGAGTTACATTTGGCTACATATAGCAGAAAATGCAAAATAATCATGGCACAAATAAAAGAGAGATTTCTTTCTTTCTCATGTAAAAGAATTCTGGAGGCAGGCAGTCCATACTAACCCTGGACTGCCCACCACGCAGTTTACCCATTGTCTGTCTTTCTGTTCTAGTAACATAGTGGTTTCCATCATGAAGCCTGTCTGTGGCCCAAGATAGATGCTGGGGCTCCAGCCTGGGCCAGCCACCATGTCTGCCCTTCAGATGACAGGCAGGAGAAAAGAGTGAAGTCAAAGGGAATCCTCCCAGCTGTGTCAGTTCCACCTGACCAGCCTCCCCAAAGTCCCACACCACATCTCTGGTCACGTCTAATTGGCTTGTTTAGTCTTGGTCACTCTTAGCTGTAAGAGAGGTCGGGAACTATAGCCTTTAATTTGGTAGATTGCTGTACTGAATAAAACTGAGTCTTTGTTCTTAAGAATGAGGGGAGAATGAAAACTGTGGAATCTACCAGTGCTCTTTGTCTTCACTATACGCTAAGGTGAAGAAGAGGAGATGATATTATTTTCAGAAGAATCAGGCATTTGTTTACCAGCCACAACCTGTCTTCTCTTGATGTTTATTCATTCACAGAGAGAGAGAAAAGTCTTGGTTCCAAACCAGGATCTATGAGTGGGACCCTTACTTTCAGTTCCCAAGCAGGATGATTGGAACCACTGTGTTGGCTTTCATCTGCCTGTACCTTGTAAGTAGATCTAAGCAAATCCTTTATTATTTTATAAATGGGATGGGTCTAGGATAGGGGTTGTTCTTTAAAAGCTGGGTCAAAATTGAGTATCTGTAAATCAAAAAAGTACAATTTTTTGACCCCACCATTTTGACTCCAAGGACACTTATACTCATGTGGTGAATATTACTAATAAATATAATCGAGTTATTTACGGAGACTTCCAGTTACCAATTCCACATGTAAAGAGCTTGCAAGATGCCAATCCACCTTAACAACAAATACAAATCTGAACAAATTGAAGAATCAACAACTCTTCTTAGATCCCTAAGAGCAGTGAGGTCATGGAGCAAACCTTTACCCCTAAAACTGAAGAGACACGATCATCACAGAATGGAGCAGAAACCCCATGGCAACCAGTGCCAAGGTAGGAAAATCTGAACTGTAATTGATGCCATCAATCAATTGGATATTTTGGAAATCCAAAGAATACTTCATCAACAACAGCAGAATACACATTCTTCTCAAGAGTAAATGGAAAATTCAACAAGATAGACTATATCCTGGACCATAAAACACATCTTAATAAATATAAAAGAATAGAAATCATACAATGTCTGCTCTCAGATCAAAGTGGAATTAAACTAAAAATCAGTAACAGAAAGATAACGGAGAATCTGCAAGTAGTAGGTATGAAAACAACACACTTTAAAGTAACATATGAGCCAAAGAAAAACATCAAGGGAAATTAAAAATATTTTGAACAGATGAAAATGAAAACACAACTTATCAAAATTTGTGGGAGGCAGCAAAAGCAGTGCTTAGAGGGAAATTTATAGCATTGAATGTACATATTAGACCTGAAGAAAGATCTTAAATCAATCGTCTAAACTTTTACCTTAGGAAACGAACAAACAAAAAAGAGCAAATTAAAATGCAAAGTAAGCAGAAGAATAGATGTAATAAAAATTAGAGCAGAAACCTATGAAATTGAAAACAGGAAGTCAATAAAGTACAGAATCAAAGCATTTCACGTGGTCATTGTTATCTGAGATAAAATGTCTGAGTCAAAAGCAGGGTCAAATGGCAGGATAAAAATGGCCAAATTGTCTTCTGCTCATTTTAAATGTACTAGGATGATACCTATATAAACTAATCCTGTGATTAAGTTTTAAGTGGATGTATTAGGTTATGATGAAGTACCACATAAACCCACAAATTTCAGTGACAACACTGAATATATTTTTGCCCACCTAACAGTGTTGAGTGAGTGTTGAGGTTTGGGAGGTAGCAGTCTTCCACGTGTTTGTTCCATAACTGGTTTCTCCATCGTGTGCCTTCATCATCCCTGAGCACCCTCACCACCTGCATCCAGTCAGCAGAAGGAGAAAGCAGGTGGCGAAATGCCTGTGAGAGGTTTTCAAAGGCTATGTGGACCCAGCACACATTCCTTCCACTCTTCTTCCATTGACAAGAACCTTGTTATTTACCCACATCTAACTCAAGGGAGGCTGGCAAATGTAGTCCAACCTGTGCCCAAAAAAGGGGAGAAGAGATTTTAATGGACAACTAGCTAGAGTTCTCTGCAGCAGTGGGTAAATCACTAGGGGTTATTGTGTTTATTAAATCATTATTGGTTGTCTACTCTATGCCAAACACTATACTAAGACCTGGAAGAGAGAAGAGAGCTGATTCAGCAGAGTCTTGGCCTGGGAGTAGCCCATGGTCTAAGACAAGAAGATAAAATACAGTATGAAGTACTGCCGTCTAACTAGAGAAAAAGAAAAGGTAAAAGTGCTTTGGAAATATAGTGAATTACTCTGGATTGAGAACCTGCCTGAAAATAGTAGCATTTGAGCTCCACATTCAGTTTGGTTGATGAAGTAAAATGGCGTCAGGGACTCTAGAAGCAATGGCATGATGATGGGGGCATGAGGGCAGGATGACAGGATGATAGGAGGGGAGCAAGCATGACATGCATACAGGAAATAGCACCTCCTCCAATTTGGTCATTGCCAAGATACAAGAAGGGGAACAGTGAGAAGTGTTTGGAATTGTCCCCAGGGTCACCCCTTATTCAAAGTCCACTCTGTTTTAATTATTTCACTCTGATTTAATTAATGTTTGAAGAGTTCTTTGAGCCCTTGTGGTGCCTACTCTTATATGCTGTTGTGTGAAGAACAGAGTTTGGGGTGACTCCTGTCTCCAAAGAAGTCACAATCCCATTCATCTCAGTAGAGCAAGTGTCCAGAGTCTATTGCAGATGAGTTTTGAACTCAAAATGAAAGAGAGACCCATATGTTATTCATATACTGAGCTGGACTCAGGTGAGACCTTGAAACATTTGCTCTGTGTCCCCCAGTTCATTGTCATTGAGTTCTGCATGTTCGTGTATGTGAGAGATGAGCTGGATGTGTTTGAAGGCGAATTGGAGAGCTACGTCGCCTCCATGAACCGGACGGGTACCCTGACCCCAGTCCTCCTGCAGGTGAAAGAGCTGATTAACGTCACCAAAGGTAAAACCATCCTCCACCTTTGTTTCTGCTGCCTGTGTAGGAAACAGAGAGGGACTTGTGACCTGTGGCAGGTGCACACCTATAATGATTATTGCTGCTGGTCTTGATATTACCTGTGTTACAATTGCTCTATGCCTCCCTGGGTTGACTCAAAGGAAAAAGGAGTCAGGACACAGGCCATTTTGTTAGAACCTGTTTGGGGCTGAATTGAACATGCCCTGATAATTTTCTAATCTCAAATAGCCTATTTTGTTTGATGCCAGTGGAAACAACTAAAATCATCATATTTTTTTCACTTTGGAAAAGATAAAACAGTGGTCCATGACTTTATTATTATATGGAAAGTTTACTTATATCATTCAAATTTAATTTCTGCTTAGTTCAGGTTGCTATAACAAATTACCATAGACTGTGTGGTATAAAAACAGACATTTATTTCTCACAGTTCTGGAGACTGGGAAGTTGAAGGTGCTAGCAGACCTGGTGTCTGGGGAGGGTCAGTTTCCTGCCTTGCAGAAGGCCACCCTCTCTTTGTGTCCTCACATACTGGATGGAGAACAGGGAGAGGAAGCAAACTCCCTCATGTATCTTCTTATAGGGCACTAATTCCATCATGAGGGCTCCACCCTCATGATCTAATCACCTCCCAAAGGCTCCATTTCCAAATACCATCACATTGGGGATTGGGGTTTCAACACATGAATTTTGTGGGGGGTGGGAGACACACACATTCTGTCCATAACAGTCACTTTACCTTAAAATAGTAGCTTTCTTTGAAAATGACATACTCTAATTATATGTCCATTGCCCATGAAGGAAGGAAAGTTCTTCACTATTCCTTGTTGAGAAAGGACCTGGACAAGATGTCAGGATAAAACTCTGTCATTGCACAAGTCAGGTCCCTTCTCTTGGCCTCAGTTTCCTCATCTTTAAAATGGGACTGGGATGAGGGTACCAAATGGTTTCCAAAAGCCTTTGTAGCTCTGACATTTAATGGCTGTAAATTACCATATGTTCCTTAAGCCATGAAACAGGTGATGCAAATAATATTTTCACTTAAGACTCACAAGCTAGTAGAATATCAAAACCAGAGGGGAATAGATCTACTGTGAATTATTTGAGGAAAATTCTCTTATACATACATGACATAGAAGGTTGCACTAAGGTGGGTACTGCTTCTTCCATATTACCATACTTTTTTGTTGCCCTTGAACACTTCTATTCATCTTTAATGTTCTGCCTGATGAGTCCCTTCCTATACACTCAGCGAGCATATTCTAATGTTTGATTTAATAATACTTGTTTTAAGTCATACTTCAGAAAATTCACATTTCTACCCCTGTTTTGGGCAACTTTTTAATGCTAACCTCAGTTACTTGGTCTGGGTGAATTGTAGTGAGTATATCACCATATTCACTCATGTTTTATCTCCTCTTTGATATATTTCTCACGTTTAGACACTTTAAGAATCAGTATATAACATTTTCACTCTGTCTCAATCTCTTCCAGCTTTAAACAGCTGCCCTCTTTCCAAGAGAGACTCTTAGGCTGAACATGCTTCACCTTTGGGATGATAAAGGCATTAAATTAAAGGTGTGTGGTCATGTTCTTGCTGCTGGCTGGAGAAAGTCTGCACTCACTCTTCTTGTGGCCAGACTCCTTCCATCCTCTCCTTCCAAGGATGTGTCCCCTGCATCCCCTGGGGTGAGGTTTATGGTGATTTACCCACATCCTTTGTGTTGGTGGAGGTTTGGGATAGAGCAATTGCCTAGTCCTGGTGATGCTGATAAAGACACATCTGAAACTTGAAAGGAATGGAAATCAGCTTTCTTTTTCCTTCTTTTTAAAAACAGCTTTATGAAGATATAACTCATATACCATACAATTCACTCATTTAAAGTGTACCATTCAGTGGCTTTTAGTATTTTGAAATTTATGCACCCATCACCACAGTCAAATTTAGAACATTTTCATCACCCTAAAAGAAATCATGACCACTTTCAGTCACTCCCCATTTCTCAACTCTCCCCGGCCACTATTTTCTGGCTCTATAGATTTGCCTATTCTGGACATCTTATATAAATAGATTCATACAATACGTGGTCTTTTTTGATTGACTTCTTTCACATAGCAAGATATTTATAAGGTTCATCTGTATCATAGCATGTGTCTCAGCTTCATTCTTTTTTATTGCTGAATTTTATTCTGTTGTATGAATATACAATATTGTATTTGTCTGTTGATGCAAATTTGGGTTGTTTCAACTTTTGGTTATTATGAATAATACTGCTGTGAACATTCATCTACAAGTTTTTCATATATTTTTATATATCTTGGGTATATACTTAGGAGTGGAATTCTGGATCATGTGGTAATTATGTTTAAGCTTTTGGGGGAATTACCAGACCGTTTTCAAAAGCAGCTTCATCACTATGTATTGCCATCACCAATGTATGAGGGGTCCAGCTTCTATACCTTCATCAACATTTGTTAATATCTTTATTTTTTATTATAGCCATCTAGTAAGTATGAAGTGGTATCACATTGTATTTTTTTTAAATTGAAGTATAATTGATTTATAATGTTTCAGGTATACAGCAAAGTGATTCAGATATATATATATATATATATATATATATATATATATATAT
>NW_020837951.1:34200686-34210010 GCF_003676395.1 Aethalodelphis obliquidens | reverse complement strand
ACACACACATATATATTATTTTCCAGATTCTTTTCCATTATAAGTTATTACAAGATATTGACTATGGTTCCCTGTGCTATACTGTAGGCCCTTGTTTTTTTTAATCTATCTTATATATAGTAGTGTGTATCTGTTAATCCCAAATTCATAATTTATCCCTCTTCCTCCCCCCCACCTTTGGTAATCGTAAGTTTGTTTTCTATGTCTTATGATTCTGTTCCTGTTTTGTAAATAAGTTCATTTGTATCATTTTTTTAGATTCCACATATAAGTGATATCATGTTATATTTGTTTTTCTCTGACTTACTTCACTGAGTATGATAATCTCTAGGTCCATCCATGTTGCTGCAAATGGCATTATTTCATTATTTTTTTTTTTTTTTTTTAACATCTTTATTGGAGTATAATTGCTTTACAATGGTGTGTTAGTTTCTGCTTTATAACAAAGTGAATCAGTTATACATATACATATATCCCCATATCTCTTCCCTCTTGCGTCTCCCTCCCTCCCACCCTCCCTATCCCACCCCTCTAGGTGGTCACAAAGCACCAAGCTGATCTCTCTGTGTTATGCGGCTGCTTCCCACTAGCTATCTATTTTATATTTGGTAGTGTATATATGTCCATGCCACTCTCTCACTTTCTCCCAGCTTACCCTTCCGCCTCCCTGTATCCTCAAGTCCATGCTCTAGTAGGTCTGTGTCTTTATTCCCGTCTTGCCCCTAGGTTCTTCATGTCCACTTTTTTTTTTTTTTTTTAGATTCCATATATATAGCATAATTTTTTTTGTTTGTTTGTTTGTTTTTTTTTTTTTTGATAGGTATACCTGGATTTAATTCTCACTTCTACCGCTTGGTAGCTGGATAGCCTTAGGCAAGTTTCATACCTCCCTGAAATTCACTTAATTCAGTCTGTAAAATGGCATAATAACTTATTATAGCATCCTTTTAGGAATTTTAAATCAGTTCTTGAAATAAAAGTACACAATATATAGACAAGTATGGATTCCTCAATAGGTGTTTGACCTTTCATTTCTCCAGTATCCCACCCGCATCAAATAAAGAAAAATACTTTTTAAAATTTACGAATATTTCATTGTTGTAAAGTTAAAGCCATAAAAATAATCAAATGGCCTACTATCATACCGTTAGAAGAAAAAAAAAAAAAAAAAGGTGTTCATGAGAGTTCCATATTAGAATACAAGTTTTCCTTAGGCACCTGTTTATGTATGCTATTCTGCTCTTTACAATAAATAATTAAATTTAAAAGACTTAATTCCTCACTTTTAAGACCCTATTAGTTTACAAATTACATATTGACCTATGCTAAATTTTATACCGACCCATGCTAATGAATTCAGTACAGAAAACAAAAAACACTGCACGCAAGCAAACTACATATATATATATATATATATATATATATATATATAACTTATATGAGAATTGCTACTCCAGCTTTCTTTTGGTTTCCATTTGCATGAAATACCTTTTTCCATCCCCTTACTTTCAGTCTGTATGTGTCTCTAGGTCTGAAGTGGGTCTCTTGTAGACAGCAAATATATGGGTCTTGTTTTTGTATCCATTCAGCCAATCTGTGTCTTTTGGTGGGAGCATTTAGTCCATTTACATTTAAGGTAATTATCGATATGTGTGTTCCCATTCCCATTTTCTTAATTGTTTTGGGTTTGTTATTGTAGGTCTTTTCCTCCTTTTGTGTTTCTTGCCTAGAGAAGTTCCTTTAGCAGTTGTTGTAGAGCTGGTTTGGTGGTGCTGAACTCTCTCAGCTTTTGCTTGTCTGTAAAGGTTTTAATTTCTCCATCAAATCTGAATGAGATCCTTGCTGGGTAGAGTAATTTTGGTTGCAGGTTTTTCTCCTTCAACACTTTCAATATGTCCTGCCACTCCCTTCTGGCTTGCAGAGTTTCTGCTGAAAGATCAGCTGTTAACCTTATGGGGATTCCCTTGTGTGTTATTTGTTGTTTTTCCCTTGCTGCTTTTAATATGCTTTCTTTATATTTAATTTTTGACAGTTTGATTAATATGTGTCTTGGCGTATTTCTCCTTGGATTTATCCTGTATGGGACTCTCTGTGCTTCCTGGACTTGATTAACTATTTCCTTTCCCATATTAGGGAAGTTTTCAACTATAATCTCTTCAAATATTTTCTCAGTCCCTTTCTTTTTCTCTTCTTCTTCTGGAACCCCTATAATTCGAATGTTGGTGCGTTTAATGTTGTCCCAGAGGTCTCTGAGACTGTCCTCAGTTCTTTTCATTCTTTTTTCTTTATTCTGCTCTGCAGTAGTTATTTCCACTATTTTATCTTCCAGGTCACTTATCCGTTCTTCTGCCTCAGTTATTCTGCTATTGATCCCATCTAGAGTACTTTTAATTTCATTTATTGTGTTGTTCATTGTTGCTTGTTTCATCTTTAGTTCTTCTAGGTCCTTGTTAACTGATTCTTGCATTTTGTCCATTCTATTGTCCATTCTATCTCCAAGATTTCGGATCAACCTTACTATCATTATTCTGAATTCTTTTTCTGATAGACTGCCTATTTCCTCTTCATTTGTTAGGTCTGGTGGGTTTTTATCTTGCTCCTTCATCTGCTGTGTGTTTTTCTGTCTTTTCATTTTGCTTATCTTACTGTGTTTGGGGTCTCCTTTTTTGCAGGCTGAAGGTTCGTAGTTCCTGTTGTTTTTTGTGTCTGTCCCCAGTGGCTAAGGTTGGTTCAGTGGGTTGTGTCGGCTTCCTGGTGGAGGGTACTAGTGCCTGTGTTCTGGTGGATGAGGCTGGATCTTGTCTTTCTGGTGGGCAGGTCCACGTCTGGTGGTGTGTTTTGGGGTGTCTGTAGACTTATTATGATTTTGGGCAGCCTCTCTGCTAATGGGTGGGGTTGTGTTCCTGTCTTGCTAGTTGTTTGGCATAGGATGTCCAGCACTGTAGCTTGCTGGTCGTTGAGTGAAGCTGGGTGCTGGCGTTGAGATGGAGATCTCTCGGAGATTTTTGCTGTTTGATATTATGTGCAGCTGGGAGGCCTCTTGTGGACGAGTGTCCTGAAGTTGGCTCTCCCACCTCAGAGGCCCAGCACTGACTCCTGGCTGCAGCACCAAGAGCCTTTCATCCACAGGGCTCCTTAATTTGGGATGATTCGTTGACTATTCAGGTATTCCACAGATGCAGGGTATATCAAGTTGATTGTGGAGCTTTAATCCGCTGCTTCTGAGGCTGCTGGGAGAGATTTCCCTTTCTCTTCTTTGTTCTCACAGCTCCCAGGGGCTCAGCTTTGGATTTGGCCCCGCCTGTGCGTGTAGATCGCCGGAGGGCGTCTGTTCTTTGCTCAGACAGGACGGGGTTAAAGGAGCCGCTGATTCGGAGGCTCTGGCTCACTCAGGCCGGGGGGTAGGGAGGGTCACGGAGTGTGGGGCGGGCCTGCAGCGGCAGAGGCCGGCGCGCCGTGCGTTCTCCCGGGGGAGTTGTCCCTGGATTCCGGGACCCTGGCAGTGGCGAGCTGCACAGGCTCCCCGGAAGGGCGTGTGGCTAGTGACCTGTGTTCGCACACAGGCCTCCTGGTGGCGGCAGCAGCGGCCTTAGCGTCTCATGTCTGTCTCTGGGCTCCGCACTTTTAGCCGCGGCTGGCGCCCGTCCCTGGAGCTCTCTCAAGCAGCGTTCTTAATCCCCTCTCCTCGTGCACCAGGAAACAAAGAGGGACGTAAAAGTCTCTTGCCTCTTTGGCAGGTCCAGACTTTTCCCCGGACTCTCTCCCGGCTAGCCGCGGTGCACTAACGCCCTGCAGGCTGTGTTCACGCCGCCAACCTCAGTCCTCTCCCGGCGCTCCGACAAAAGCCGGAGCCTCAGCTCCCAGTCCCGCCCGCCCCGGCGGGCGAGCAGACAAGCCTCTCGGCTGGTGAGTTCCGGTCGGCCCGATCCTCTGCGCTGGAATCTGTCCGCTTTGCCCTCCGCACCCCTGTTGCTGTGCTCTCCTCCGCGGCTCCCAAGCTCCCCCACTCCGCCTCCCGAAGTCTCTACCCGCGAAGGGGCTTCCTAGTGTGTGGACACTTTTCCTCCTTCACAGCTCTCTCCCGCTGGTGCAGGACCCGTCCCTATCCTTTTGTCTCTGTTTAGTTTTTTCTTTTGCCCTAACCAGGTACGTGGGGGGTTCCTTGCCTTTTGGGAGGTCTGAGGTCTTCTGCCAGCGTTCAGTAGGTGCTCCGTAGGAGTTGTTCCACGCGTAGATGTATTTCTGGTGTATCTGTGGGGAGGAAGGTGATCTTCGCGTCTTACTCTTCCGCCATCTTCCCGGAAGTCTCTCTATTTCATTATTTTTTATGGCTAAGTAATATTCCATTGTATGTATATACCACATCTTCTTTATCCATTCATCTGTTATTGGACACTTAGGTTGCTTCCATGTCTTGGCTATTGTAAATAGTGCTGCTATGAACATCGGGGGTGCGTTGCGGTTTTGATTTTCATTTCCCTGATGGCTGATGATGTTGAGCATCTTTTCATGTACTTATTGACCATTTGTACATCTTCTTTGAGTAATGACTACTGAGATTCTTTGCCCACTTTAAAATTGGATTATTTGTCTATTATTGAGCTGTAAGAGTTCTTTGTATATTCTATATACACATCCCTTACAAGAGATATAATTTACAAATAATTTCTTCCATTCTGTGGGTTGCTTTTTCACTTTTTTGATGGTGTCCTTTGAAACACAAATGCTTTTAATTCTAATGCGGTCTAATATATCTTGTTTTCTTTTATCACTTGTGCATGTCTAAGAAACCATTATCTAACCCAAGGTCACAAAGATTTACTCTCATATTTTATTCTGAGACTTTTATCATTTTAGCTGTTACATTGAGTGTATGATCCATTTTGATTTAATTTTTGTATACGGTATGAGGTAAGGTTCTAACTTCATTGTTTTACATGGGGAATATCAGTTTCCCCTGCACTATTTGTTAATAGGCATATTCCTTCCCCATTGAATTGTCTTGTCATCCTTGTTGAAAATACATTGACAATGGGGGTTTACTTCTGGATTCTCAATTTATTCCATTGGTCTATTTGTCTATCTTTATGGCAATATCACACTGTCTTATTACTGTAGCTCAAGAAATGTGAGTCCTGTAATTTTGTTCTTCTTTTTCAAGGTTGTATAGCCTATTCAGGGTCGCTTCATTTTTATATGAATTTTAGGATTAGCTTGTCAATTTATCCAAAAATGACATTGGAATTTTGACAGGGATTTGAATCTGTAGATCAATTTAGGGAGTATTGCCATGTTCACAAAGAACAACCAATACGTAAAAGTGATACGTTTTTCCATTAATTTAGGTCTTCTTTAATTTCTTAAAACAAGCTTTTGTAGTTTTTTTTTTTTTTTTTCGGTACGCGGGCCTCTCACTGTTGTGGCCTCTCCCGTTGCGGAGCACAGGCTCCAGATGCGCAGGCTCAACGGCCATGGCTCACGGGCCCAGCCGCTCCGCGGCATGTGGGATCTTCCCAGACCGGGGCACGAACCCGCGTCCCCTGCGTCAGCAGGCGGACTCTCAACCACTGCGCCACCAGGGAAGCCCTATTCTTAAGTATTTTATTCTTTATGATACTATTGCAAGTGCAGTTGTTTCTTACTTCATTTTCATATTATTTGTTGGTAGTGTATAGCAATAGAATTGACTTTTATATATTGGTCTTGTGTCTTACAACCTTGCTGAACTCATTTATTAATTCATTTTACTTTGTTTGTTTATTTATTCCTTAGGATTTTCTATATATAGGAACATGTTATTGGTGAAGAGAGATAGTTTTATTTCTTCCCTTGCAGTCTGGATGCATTTTCTTGCCTAACTGCCCTGGCCAGACCCTCCAGTACAATGTTGGATAGAATTGGCAAGAGCAGACATTGATTTTCTTATTCTTGAACTGATGGGGAAAGCAGTCTGTTTTTCACCAATTAAGTATGATGTTAGCTGTGGGTTTTTTGCAGATGCTTTTTATCCAATTGAGGAAATTCCCTTCTATTTCTAGTTTATGGAGTGATTTGAGTTATAAAGAGGTGTTGGATTCTTTCGAATGCCTTTTCTGTACCTATTGAGAGTCGGCTTACACAGAAGCTTTTACTTCCTTCCCTCTGTCTCCATCCCTCTCTCACAAGCACACAGAATCATTCTGAAAGCAAATTAGGTACAAAATAGTAAAAACATACTGAAAGATGGATGAATGAATAGTCAAGACCCTGATTCCAGTTACCGTTGCACAAGGTGACTGTTTATTGGGTAACCACCCCCCCCAAAAGCGGAGATTGGAAGTTCAAGAATTAATGATGTTTTACTAGGCTGGAGGCTACCTACCATGTGTACACTCCATAATTTTCTTTTTCTATTACTCACTGTAGATTGAAAATATTAATACCAAAGGCAAAGATTATAAATACGCAGGAAATAAAGGATATCGAGGGTGTATGGCTAAAATGAAACAGAGAATAAGCAAAACGTTATTTGCACAAGAGGTGTGTTAAAGGAAGTGCAGTATATTTTGCCCAAACCTTTCTGTTGTGAGTTTCTGCATTTTAGTTCTCTGACCAGGGATTGAACCCAGGCCCTCAGCAGTGAAAGTGCGGAGTCCTAACCACTGGACCACCAGGGAATTCCCTCTGCATTTTAAAAATAGTTTCTGGTTCATCTTCTGAGGCCTCTCGTATCACCTTTTCTGTTTCAGGAGTCTGGGTGGTGACCATCTTGCCTGCCTCCCTCACGTGTGTGAGCTACCTGTTTCACATCTTGGCTTGTTACAGGTAAGAGGGTTCTAGAAGTCATTTGTGTGTCTTCAGCCGGGAAAGCAGCTGACAGACTTTTCTCAGAATTCCCAGGCAGTGCCAGCAGTGCCCAAACTGGGAACAGCAGTATATATAGGGTCTAGGGACAACCATACCTATTGGTAGTAAAAGACAAAAACAAACAAACAAAAAACTATTGATTTGAGCTCCCACTATAAGCTTGACATTGTGATTAGAGTCTTCTTTTGGTTTTCAGCAAAACCCCAAGCGGTACTTTCATCTCCATGTTCACTGCTGAGCAGGCGAGACTCAACACAATAACTTTAGCCACAGGCTGTTAGCAGCGGATCTCGTCTTCTGGCGCCTTCTGACCTTGTCATTTCTTGTACACTTCTGCATTGCTACTAGGTGTTAGACCCGCCCTGCTCTCCAGGACTAATCACACTGCGCTCCCAGCAGGTGAATCTGGCTCAAGGGACCTCACAGGAGGTTGGGACAAGGGAACCAGGGGTATCGGTCTCTAGAACAGCAGCACAGGAGGAGGGGATGGCCTTCAGTATGTAGCTGGCATTTGCATGCAGACGGAAGTTGAATTTAGGTATCTATTGCTCCCTTTTCTCTCCATTTCTCTGCCTTTGTCTCTGCCTCTCTTTCTCTTTCTTTCTTTCTCTCTCTCTCTCTCTCTCTCTCTGTCTCTGTCTCTGTCTCTGTCTCTGTCTCTGTCTCTGTCTCTAGTTCACAGTCTCCCACTCACTCACAGGAAGCCCAGGACCAATTCCCACCCCTGCAGAGCATCCTGCTTTTGCATCCTCCCCATCTGGCTACTCAAAGGTTGGGTCTCTTGCAGATGACATCTAAGTGAAGACTCTCCTGGCACAAAGAGCCCCAGTTCTCCATCCCAGCCCTGGCTTGCTCCCTGTCTCTGCTTTCTTCTCCCTGGGCTCTGTGGGTGGACTGGACACTGCTGCTTACCCTTTCCCTGCCTGTTGTAGGGACATGTCTGCTCCTTCCTTCATTAGCCTACAAGTGGCTGGGAGATATTCACTGAGGCATTTGACCGCAACCAGGAACAACCACAATGCAGAGCTGGCTGCATGGATGTGGGTGGAGGGTAGCTGAGGGCACAGGGACAAGAAGGCCCCTGTGGTGGGGAGGCCTCCTTCCCGTCCAGGCTGGCCCTTCCCTCCCACACCTGTCACCCAGGAGTGACAATCCCTGCCCTGCCTCCTTTACAAGACCATGGGGCAGAGGAAATAATGGATGAGAAATCACCCTTTGGACAGCACTAGCACTGTGCCAGTATTGTTATTTTTCTTATAATTATGCCAACCTATCTACAGGCTTGTGTTTTAAAAACAAAGTTACAAAAATATTTAGTGTAAAGTAAGTCTTCTTCCCATCAGGCCCCAGATTGTTGCCCAAGAGCTAAGCACTATTATTCATTTTCTGTGCATCCTTCCAGAAATTTTCTCTGCAAATATATCTGTGCGTGTTTGTATTCCTGGTCGCACACCTCTGGTACTGCCAAACAGAAACACAATGAAAGACACAGATACAATTTTACATTTTCTAATAGACACTATTTAAAAAAGGTAAAGGAGAGGTGAAAATAATTTAATAATATGTTATTTAACCCAGCATAACTCAAATATCATTTCATTATGTAATAAATATGCAAACTATTAATGAGATACTTACATTCTTTATTTCATACTAAGTTTTCCCAATTCAGTGGTGATGAAATTGCAAAATAACCTGGAAATTGCTGGAATGGGATGTTAAGAAAAAAGGAGGATATAGATGTGAATGTGGACTGTTAACAAAACTATGCCAACCTAATCTTTAGGCAAAAGGCCAGGCTGAGACGGGCACATGGGAAAAGCACACAGTGATTTCTTTGGGTGCTGGGATTGTGAGGAATTGTGGCTTCTTTTTCATTTCATTTTATGTTGTTATAAGTGGGGGGCTATTGTTAAAATTTTTTTACCTGTTTTGAAATAATATTATATAGGTAATATATATTCATTGTAGAGAAAATAAGAAAATAGAGCAAGCTAAAGAAACTAAAAGCCACACACACACTCTCAACTATCACATTCAGTCACCGTTGAGATTAGGTAGCTATATGCTATTTTTACAAAATATATTAAGTTTAAGATTTTTAAATTATCAGGGAAATGCAAATCAAAACCACAATGAGATGTCATCTCACATCTTTGAGAATGGCTATTACCAAAAACACAAAGATAAGTGTTGACAAGGATGTGGAGAAAAGGGAACCCTCCTACACTGTTGGTGGGAAGGTGAATTGGTGCAGCCACTATGAAAATAGTATGGGGGCTCCTCAAAAAATTAAAAATAAAGCTACCATATGATCCAGCAATCCCACTCCTGGGCATATATCCAAAAAAGTGGAAACAGTAACTTAAAAAGATACATGCACCCCAGTGTTCTTTGCAGCATTATTTACAATAGCCAAGATATGGAAGCAACCTTAGTGTCCATGGATGGGTGAATGGGTAAAGAAGATGTGGAATA
>NW_020837951.1:34017017-34200586 GCF_003676395.1 Aethalodelphis obliquidens | reverse complement strand
CCAGAATACTACTCAGCCATAAAAAAGAATGAAATCTTGTCATTTGTGACAGCATTTATGACCTTGAGGACATTATGCTAAGTGAAATAAGTCAGATGGAGAAAGACAAATGATTTCACTCATATATGGACTCTAAACAAAACAAAACTAAAACTAAACTCATAGAACGGATTGGTGGTTACCAGAGGCGGGGTGGGGGGAGTGAAATGGGTGAATGGCATCAAAAAGCACAAACTTTCAGTTATAAAATAAATAAGTCATAGGGATGTAATGCACAGCATGGCGACTATAGTTAAAAAATAGTGAATATTTGAAAGTTTCTAAGAGAGTAGATTAAAAGTTCGCATCACAAGAAAAAAAATTTTGTAACTGTGTGCAGTGACAGATAGTAACAAGACTTACTGTGATCATTTCACAATATATACAAATATCGAATTATTATATTGTACACCTGAAATAATATCATGTTATATGTCAATTATATCTCAATTTTCAAAAAAAGTATTAAAAAATGATTTTTAAGCCCTGGTCATGAGCATTACTAACTCCCACTTTTTCTTTAGGAAGCAAATGAAGAGGTTGTGGGCAGGAGATAAACACTTTCTCCCTTTGAAGTTCCATAATCCTTCCTCGTCAGAGAGTGTGGTAAGTCTACAGAGGCCTCTTTCTGCTCCGAGGCCAAAATCTGCTCTCCTGCACCTCAGACGGGGGGAGGGGGGGGAGGAAGAGCTCTGGGCTGGGGGTCCAGAGTCCTCAATTCTAGTATGTTCTGCTGCTGGGTGACTCGGGACAGCCACTGTCCCCATCCAGCCCTCAGTTTCCTCATCTGTAAAATGAGGACAATCATGACACCTGCCTTGGTGGGTTGGTGGGTGACCCTCACATGAGACAAGGATGCCAGACACGTGTTAGAGGTAATCAACATGTCTCCTCTCTCAGACCCTTTTTTCTTTCTAAATCTCAGGTGGCCATTGCAAGGTACTCTGGCTGGCAGATAGCTTATATTCTGTGGGGTAAGTGCCCTCACATGACCCATTCAATTCAATACACATTCCCTGGGCACCTGCAGAGTCCTGGCTGTGGGTAGGGAGGAGAGACGTAGGGCAGAAGTGGCCCCAGCTCTTCCTTGAGGGACCTTCTGGAAGGAGTGAGAAGCACACATTCGTGTAGGTCATCATCACCACCTGTCCTGTGCCTACGGGGTGTGTATGCTAAGGGCGGTGGTGACCCAGAGGAGGAAGTGACTGTCCCCACCCAGGACAGGGCAAGAAGCCTTTCTAGTGGAGTTGATGTTTGAACTGCCCCTGGCAGGGTGAGCAGGTCAGCAGTCATGCCAGGCAGAAGAAAACAGTGCAAGTAAGAGTGCCAGGACCTTCGTTTGGGAGGAGGCTAGAGGGAAGACTGCAGGGAGAGACCTGTGTGACTGGATCCTGAAGGGCCTTGAGCGACCACCGGCTCCCTTGGCCCACAGGCTACCTCATCATCCACGTGATGCAGAGCCTGTGTGGCCTAGTGATCATGTACAGCCTGGTGCTACCTGTCATCCACAATCAGACCCTGGAGATGCTCCGAGGACTGGGCATCGGGATGTAAGTGCTGGGCGGGCTTCCTGTCACTGCCCAGGGCCTGGGAGCTGGTGGGTCTTCACAGCTGCTGTTTGAAATACCCCTTCCCTGCTGGGCTCTCACCAATCCCCGGACCCATGCTCCCAGCTCTGACCCAAGGATGGGCTAAAATAGCAACTCATTGTGATGGGAACCTCACAGTTTACAAAATGTTTCCACGCTCACTGTTCAATGGTGTCCTCACAATTGTGTCTGTGGGAGATATATATGTGTCCATTTTATAGGTGGGAAGATTGAGGTTCAGGGAGGTGAAGTAAGAGAAAGGACAGTATAGTGGAAGGAGAGAGGAAATCTGAGCTTGGGTTTTAGATCAGATGTGTGGCTTGTAAGTGCCTCTCTGAGCCTCAGTTTACCCATATGGAAAGTAAAAGTGAATGCCGACATTATTGAGAATTCACTACACATCTTTTCTCTTAAGAACTCTTTGAGGTTGGGACTTACATTAGCTCCCTTTTTTCAGATGAGGAAACAGAGGCACAGAGAGGCCGAGCAGTTTGTCCCAGGGGAGGAGGCAGGACTGGGAGCTGGGCAATCTGAAACCAAAGCCTCTTTAAACCACCACCCCACATTGCCACTCAGAGAATGCAAACACAGGGCGTGATGCCCTCTGGGGACCTCCCTGCTCTGAGCTCCTTTGTTCCAAACTCACCTAGAGCCTCCTGTGAGTCTGCGGCAGAACCTGCCCTGTCCACTCTCCCGTGGCCTTCATGAGCTCTTCTAAAGACCCCATCCTTTCTTTGATTCCTGTGCTGTTAAACCACTCAGCCCAGCTGCCACCCCTCAACAAAAAGACATAATTAAATCCTGGAGTTCTGGTCTGGAGCCAGAAGACCTGATGATGCAGCTTTGAGAAGGTCATCTGCCCTTTGTGAGCCTCAGTTTTCTCATCTGCACAGTGGGCAGGAGGATGCTCTGTAGGCATAAAGGGCAGAGCTCAAGCTACTGTTGGTCTGGTGGGCAGTCAGCATCTCTCTTCTCTCTATCAAGGGGCATTCGAGATGGGCTTGGGAAGAACGGATAAGGCCACCTCAGGATGGTCTCACCTTGTGTTTCAGCCTCACCATATCCATCGTCCTGGGCCTCATGGTCCTGCAGGTATGGATCGCCGCCAGCTTCTTCCTGCAACCAAAGATGGGAGCAGCTGACAAGCAGAAGCCCTTGGCTCTCAATAACAGGTGAGGGCAGAGAAGGGAGCAGGGCATTGTAGGGCTTTGGCCTCAGCAGTCTCGTTCCTTCCTCTTCACCCTTGGCAGGTTCCTGGGTGGACTCTACACTCTCTGAGAGGGTGAGGGGCAGTGGTTCAGAACCGGGGCCTAACTGCCTGTGGCCGAATCTTGGCTCTGCCCCTTATGAGCTTTGTGACCTTGTGTGACCTTACTAAACATCTATGAACCTCCACTTCCTCATTTTACAAATAATTGTGCATACATCAGAGAGGTGTTCTGAGGCTGAAATGTATTAAAATATGAACTTAGAACAATAGTGCCTGTCCCATGGGTAATCCTTTCTAGTTCATTCATTCAAAGCTGTTCACTCATGGAGGAAACAACACGGGCACTGAGGATAAAGAGATACCCCACACAATCTGCCTGTGATGTGCTCGCGGTGCACTGGAGCCGACAGACACAGACATATAGGGACAGTAGAGTCCAGAGGGTGTGAAAGCATTGCAAGAGAAACATGAGTAACGAAGAAGCGGGGGGGTGGCGGGGTGCAGGAGAGGCGGGTGTTCTCTTTCAGCTGCAGTCGGGACATGTGAGCTGAGATCTGTGGGATGGTAAGATTCCTACAGGCAGAGATGAGGAGATGGCGTGGCTGCAGCCCCCGCTGCACCAATGCAGGCAGGAAGCCATGAAAGGGCAGGATGTGTTGGGAGAAGAGTGAGAATCCAATATTGTGGCCATGCAGTGGCCTTAGATGGTGAGGGACAGGAAGGAGGTACAAAGTGGTAATGCCAGAAAAGCCCCTCTCAGAGAGGACCCCAGAATTCATAGGCAGTGTTTGGGCTTCATCCCATAGGCAACAGGAGACGGATCACATGATCAGGTGGTCATTTGAGAAATTTCACCTGGAGGACTTGGAGCAGTTCTAGCTGGGGGCAGGTCACTGTTGCAATGGACAGTGGGAAAGCCACACCCTCTGCCGTAACCACAAACCCAGCTGTAGCCACATGAGGTTTACAGTCCCCACTCACATTCAGCCTGCCCTGGGCTCAGCACCCTCTACGCTGTTTCTGAGCCAGTCCTCACATCAGGTGCGAAATGGGGACAGTCAGCTCCTGCTAACAGCACAAGGTCACACAGCTAGGAGATGGGAGACGTAGGCTTTGACCACAGGTCTGGGGGGCCCCTGAGCCCACCTGCGTAGCCACCTTCTCATACTGAAAGGTGCTGCCCCTCCACCTGCCTTTGTTTGCAGGAGAGCATTCCACAACTTCAACTACTTTCTGTTCTTCTACAACGTGCTGCTGGGCCTGGGCGCCTGCCTCTCCAGGCTTCTCATCAGCTGCATCCTGGGCACGTGGCTGATAGCCCGCATCGACAGGACCATTCTGCAGAGTGGCTGTGAGAGAGCAGACATGGGTACGTGGCCGTGCATCTGGGGAGCGCTGGTCTAGTACTTTTGCAGAAGCTGCCTGGAAGTCGGGTACCAGAGGATTCACTTACGCTTAGAGTTTATCTTCCCATGGAGGCTATAAAGCTGAATAGAAAAACAAAACAAAACTATTCAGCCCGATGGTCAGAAGGGAATTCAGGCTATTAAATACTTGTATGTTTGACAGACCTTTGAGGTAGAATGGAGGGCAGTAAGAGGTAGCGAATTCTATCTGAACAGTTAGAAGGTAATTTGTGAATGCATGGCTCTGAAAATTTTGAGAAAACACGTCTCAGAATTACTGGTGTTGTTAGTTGCAAGCTTAGTTAAGAAAATGGTTTGTTCAGTTTCAATGTGCCAAAATCAAAGCTTTTTCTGTGGAGAAAAAACAGTTTTTGTCCTATTTCTGGCCCATGTCTGTTCATTCACTCATTCATTCATTTAATGGCTGCTGCCTTCTTCATATAAGACACAGAGGCTCCTAGCTGCTATGAGCTTCAAATTCCCATAAAATGAACAGATTAGGGTGTGATCTCTAAGAACCTTTCCAGCTCCTTATACCTCATTTTCTAGATTCTCAGCAAAGACACAGGCACCATTTGGGAACAAAGTGATGCTGCAGTTACGTCATAAAAAGCACAAGCTGGGCCATCCTGGGACGTACTGCATGGCCTGACTTGCCTTCTGGATTTCAGGGTTCAGTGCGTGGATTGGCATGCTCTATGTGGATCATTATCACACCAACCCTGTGCTCGTCAGCTTTTGTCACATCCTGATCACAGGCCACAGAGAGAGGAGGCTGCAGCAGGCCATCAAATACTGGTACCCAAATCAGTCAGCAGGTAAGTATCCTGTTTGAACCTACACTGGGGTTGGACACCAGGAAACACGTACCTTCAGGCTTCCCTGGGATCCCTAAGATGTCCCAGGTTCCTCCTTCCCTGCCCCTCTTCCTCCACACTTCCTGCCCTGGGAGCCCTTCTACCCAGGGGATCAGGAGGCTTTGTCCCCAGTCAGCCTGGCTACAGGACCCCTGAGGCCTTGTGTCCTTGTCCTGCCAACTGGCCTCCTCCCTTGTTTCCAGAAACGAGCTCTAGTTTTGATAGCTGAGTCCTTCATTCAACCATTTGTTTGAGATGCTACCCATAGCCCAGGCTGCAAGCCAGGTGCCCTCCAAGATGGTGTGCAGTTTTGCTTAATTTGCCCCATTCCTTACCACAAGCTCTCCCAGCCACCGACTCCTATCCCCTGAAGGTTATACACTGTCTACTCCCACCCCTGCCACCCCTATTATTCTGCTCTGCCTTCCGCTGGGAAGCCCTCCAGTTAGCCATGTTCTGTCGTGGACACTCAACACTGACCTGGACCGTTTTCATTGCTATTCCCAATGCTGCAGATACCCAGATCTGTGGGACAAACTCACATCCCTCCAGCCGCCCTCATGTCCCCAGGAGTCCTGGTCCAGCTCCTCCTTCCACACCTCACACCTTCTGGGCAGCTTTCGCTACAGCCTCTGAGAAGGACAGAGACAAGCTGCCCCCTCCTCCCAGTCTACTGGTTCTGGTTCTGTCCTAGGTCCCCGCACCTCAGTGAGGTCCAGGACAAGGTGGCTCCTGCTGCAGACCCTGATCAACAACCCCAGACTGGTCACGCTCAGAAAATCAAGGCCAGGTCATGGCTCCCGGGACTTACCCAGATTCTGTTGATGTGCTCGGAGAGCTGACGTTGACCTCCCACATTGCGACAAGGCCATTCCAGGACATCTGCCCCTGAGGAGGCCCAGGCTACCCAGCAGCTGTCCCCTGCAGTGTGACGGGATGCACAGGCGCTGTCCACACAGACGGCATACAGGCCAGCAATTCATGGGATGGCACTTGGGCTGAACAATGAAGTCTCAGGTCTAATTCATTCCCTTGGTAAAAAGATCAAGAACTAAAGAGAATTTCTCTTGAACAAACTTTGCCCAATAATGATTTCCACTATCCATGGTTAGGAGGCAGCCCTGGGGAGATCCATGTTGAGACACACTTAATGTAGCCACAGGGCAGAACTTTGTGTCACTGAAAGAGGTGGTAAATTTTTTTATATCAGGAGAGTTTAACCATGTGGCACAGTTTTTCTCTGGGAGAAAGTATGGCCTTAGTCCAACAGGGTCCTCGTTGTTTCCTCCTTTCTAGGTCTTATGGTGGTGGGAGAGAAGGAATCCACGATCCCAGCCTCCAGTCTGGTGGGTGAGCAGACACACACTGAGTTCTCTCTCCCACAGCCACTGGGATGGGGAACGGATCAGAACTGACCTGGGCCTTGGTCACAAATCAGATGTACAGATTCTCTCTGACAAAGAGGGCATTCCCTGAGAAAGCCACTTGTCTGAGGAGGCAGAGATGGGATGGGCAGGCATGTAAGGTGGGGGACAACAGGAGCAAAAGTGTGGGCGCAGGTTTGAGGAGGGCGAGCCCTCTGGTGTATGCAGGGCATGGTGCTGGGGGCTGGTTAGACCATCCAAGGGGGTCCAGGTGCCCGGTTGTGAAGCCTGGACCTTTCTCTTTGTGCAGGGGGCCCAGTACTTACCCAGATTCTTCATTCCCCAGCATAAGATCTCTGATAAATGGGGGCCTGTCACTCACAAAACCTGTGCAAGTACCAGGAGGACTCACCCATAGCGTGAGGGAAGTCCCCATCCACCTCACAAATCCCAGAGCCATTGAAATCCAGTAATCATTGAGTACCTTCTGTAAGCCCAGTCCTTTGCTAGATGTGTCTGCCAGACGTATCTCTTTTAACTTTATCTCTGCAACCAAGCTTTGTCATTCTGCTTTTTGAAACTAAGGAAACTGGGACTCAGAGTATCGGGATCCCACCACCACCACTTTCTAGCTGTGTGACATTGGCTAAGTTACCTCACCTTTCTGTGCTTTCTTTCCCCTACGTATTAATATAAAAAGGGAAAGATACCCGCAACGCCAAAAATTATTTTGAGGATAAAATGAGTTAATATACACAAACACTCCTAAGCTAGTGCCTGACATATCCTAAACTCTCAATAAATATCAGTCGTCGTTTGTAATGTTACCCTTTGTGGTGATTGATTCATGTCTGCCTCCCTCTCATTATGCTCTCGGCTCCACAAAGAAAGAGGCCTTCTCAGATTTTCCTCACCATTACCAAGTATCTGCTGTAACATAGTAGGATCTTGGAATGAATAAAATAATAAGGCCATGATGACTGAATATCTCAGCCATGAATTCAATACTGAAATCAACCCTGGCATCATGGTTGAGTGGCCACTAAACAGAAGGTCAGGAGCACTGGGTTTGGGTTCCAGCTCTGCCACTAGAATGAGTCTCAGTTTCTCTAAATGAAAGCTAGTGCAGACCTCACAGCCAGTGCCCCTCACTTGCACCCAGCCAGTGCTGACCAAGTACTTGCTACGTGCAGTCACCACTCCAGGGACACAGGACACCTGAGGAGATGAGGTTCTGCCTCAGCATGTGGCAAGGCCTCTCTTTGCAGCTCTTGCTACAGTTGTCTCCCAGCCTCTTCCCTGGACTGGTTTGTGAGCTCCTCAAGGGCAGGGATCAGGTATCTCTCATCCTTGAGGACATTATATATTGATAAAAGGTATAATCCATCAAGAAGGTATAATAATTATAAACATATACATATCTAACAGCAGAGGTCCCAACACATATGAAGCAAAAACTGACAGAATTGAAGGGAGACATGGACAGTTCCACATTAATAGTGGAGATATTAGTACTCCCCTTTCAATAATGGATCTTACAACCAGACGGAAATCAGTAAGGAAATAAAGAATTTGAACAACACCATAAACCAATTAGACCTAACCCTCCACCCAACAACGGCAGAATACATATTCTTCTCAAGTGCATAAAGAACATTCTCCAGGATAGACCATATGTTAGGCCACCAAACAAGTCTTAGTAAATTTTTAAAAATTGAAATCATGAAAAGTGTCGTTTCTGACCACAATGGAATCAAACTAAATATCAATAACAGGAGGAAAACTGGGGGAAAATCACAAATATGTGAAAATTAAGAAATACAACATTAAACACCCAATGGGTGAAAGTTGAAAATGAGGGATACTAGAAAATATCTTGAATCAAATGAAAATGAATATACAACATACCAAAACTTATGACATACAGAAAAAGCAGTGCTCACAGGAGAATTTATAGGTGTAAATGTCTACATTAAAAAGAAGTAAGATCCCAAAACAATAACCTAACTTGACACCTTGAGGACTAGAAAAGGAAGAGTAAACTAAACCTGAAGCTAGCAAAAAGAGGGTAATAATAAATATGAGAGCATAGATAAAATAAAGAACAGGAAAACGGTACTGATGAACCTATTTGCAGAGCAGGAAAAGAGATGCAGATGTAGAGAATGGACCTGTGGACACAGCGGGGGAAGGGGAGGGTGGGACAAATTGAGAGAGTGGCCTTGACATATACACACTACCATATGTAAAATAGATAGCTAGTGGGAAACTACTGTATAGCACAGGGAGCTTAGCTTGGTGCTCTGTGATGACCTAGATGGGTTGGATGGGGGGGAGGGGTGAGAGGGAGGCTCAGGAGGGAAGGGATATATGTATACATATAGCTGATTCACTTTGTTCTACAACAGAAACTAACACAACATTGTAAAGCCATTATATTCCCAAAAATAAATAAATAAAATAATAAAGGAAAACAACAGAGACAGTGAATCAAACCAAAAGTGGATTCTGTGAGAAGATCAACAAAACTGATGAAATTTGAAGCTAGAATCACTAAGAAAAAGAGAATAGACCAAGTTATTAAAAACAGAAATGAAAGTTGGATAATACTACTGACTCTACAGGAATAAAAATGATTATGAAAGTATATTGTGAATATTTGTACTCTAACAAATTGGATAACCCAGATGAAATGGACAAATTCCTATAAGGACACAAACTAACAAAGTTGACTCAAGAAGAAATAGAAACTCCTAATAGACCTATAACAAGTAAAGAGATTGAATTCTTTTTTTAAAAAATTAATTAATTAATTAATTTGGCTGAGTTGGGTCTTTGTTGCAGTACGCTGGCTTTCTCATTGCAGTGGCTTCTCTTGTTGCGGAGCACGGGCTCTAGGCGTGCGGGCCTCAGTAGTTGAGGCTCACGGACTCTAGGGCGCAGCCTCAGTAGTTGTGGCTCACGGGCTTAGTTGCTCTGCGGCATGTGGGATCTTCCTGGACCAGGGCTCGAACCCGTGTCCCCTGCATTGGCAGGTGGATTCTTAACCGCTGTGCCACCAGGGAAGCCCGAGATTGAATATTTAAAAAACAAAAACAAAACTACAACAAAGACATGCCCAAGACTGGATGGCTTCACAAGTGAATTCTACAAAACATTTTAAAAGATTAAAATACATTCTTCTCAAACTCTTCCTAAAAAATGGAAGAAGAGGAAACATTTCCTATCGCATTCTATGAGGCCAGCATAACGCTGATAAGCGAGCAGACTAAAACTTCCCAAGCAAAGAGAACTACAGACAAATATCCCTTATGAAAATAGATGCAAGAACTTCAAGATTATAGTAACCAAAGTAAAAATATTTCTACTTGCTGACATCATGATTTTATAAATTCTTAAGGAATAAAAATAGAAGCAAAAAGAAACTGTTAGAGCTAATAAATGAGTTCAACAATGTTACAGGATACAGATTAACACTCATCTATCAACTGCCATTCAATACAACTGTAGAAATGAAAGTTTATTATAATTCTGTAGAAAGGAGCAACCTGAGGAAAATTATTTGCAAGAGCATTAAAAATAATAAAGTACTTAAAAAATATTTAACCAGGAGGTACTAGACTTGTACTCTGAAAACCACTAAACATTTCTGAAAAAATAAAAGCTAAAGAAGTCATAAATAAATGAAAATCTACACCATGTTAATGGATTGGAAAACTTATGACAAGATGGCAGTACTCTCTAAAGTAATCTGTATGTCCAATGCAATCCCTATAAAATTGCAACAAATCTTTCTTGCAGAAATGGAAAAGCTGGCCCTAAAATTCATATGGAATTGCAAGGAATAGCCAAAACAACGTTGGAAAAGTTGAACAAAGTTAGAAAACACACTGCCTGATTTTTAGTCTTACTATAAAGCAGTAGTAATCCAACAGTGCATCATTGGCATAAAGATAGACATAGACCAGTGGGATAGACTGAGAGTCCAGAAATAAACTATATCTATGGTCATATGATTTTCAACAAATGGTTGAAATTCAGCAGATGGTAAAGACCATGGAATGTGGAAAACAGTGTTTTCAACAAATGGTGCTAGGAAAACTGAACATCCACATGCAGAAGAATGAATTTGGATCCTTACCTTATACCATATGCAAAACTCAAAATGGAGCAAACCTAAATTTAAGAGCTAGAACTATAAAGTTCTTAAAGGAGTAAATATCATGATATTGGATTTGGTAAAGGATTCTTAGATATAACATCCAAAGCACAAGCAAGAAAAGAAATAATAGATAAGTTCATAAGACAATCTATTAAGACTTCATAAATATGATAAACTTTTGTGCATCAAAGGACACTATCAGGAGAGTGAAAAACAACCCATGGAATGGAAGAAAATATTAGACCTGATAAGCATCTAATATTCAGTATACATAAAGGATTAATAGAACTGTGATGGTCCTCCATGTCAACTTGGCAAGGTTATAGTTCCCGGTTATTTAATCAAACACATCTACAATCAGTTGACTATAGAGGATATTACCTTTGAAAATGTGAGTGGGTCTCAGTCATTCAGTTGAAACCTTTGAGAGGCACCCACAGGAACCCTCTGTTCCCTCCAGTTCCATCCAGGTCCTACCTGTTTTCAGAGATGGGTGTAAATAGCCCTTCCTCTGGGAAGTTGTCCTTGATGCCAGCCCACTTCCCCCATCTACCAATTCAATGGGTCTCCCACTTCTGTATTATCAAATTCTCCCAGTAAATGTAAGACTTGGGACGGAGCAGGGAGTGTCCTGCACAGAGGGTCTCTGATTTCCACTCCTCTACCACTCTCCCACAGCGAGTACCACAGCTGTCCACCTTATTCCTTTTCTAGAGGAATATTCCTTTTCTGGAGGTTGATCTGATTCCCCTAGGAGGCAGACGGCTAAAGTCCATCAGAAAGAGCCCCCTAGCCCATCACTAGTACTCCATCCTTGCCCCTTTCATGTTGCACTACCACCAAGGCCCTTGAGGGGGCAGTGCACACCCAGAAAACAGGACTTGGACCTGGCCACGCTGTGGACTCCAAAGCTGGGGGGACACGGGAGCTGAGACTCAGGGACCTTCTAACCCAGTCTTCTCTGATGACAGACAGGGAGACCAAGGCCTCAGTCAGGAAGAGACTTGGAGGAACCCACATCTCTTTCTCCATGGTACCATCTGAGGGGAAGGCTGACTCCAGCTCCAGACCAAAATCTCCTGCATCTCTGCTGCTTCGCCAGCTAGGAAACCGGGATGGGTGTCTTATGTCCCTGATCCAGCCATTTGGACCCAAGGCTAGGCAGCCCGTTCGTCCACTTGGTCCGTGGGAGTCCCCTGCAGTGCCCATCCTTGGTGAAGGCAGGGTGCCCTCTCCTGGGAGATGGAGGGAAGACCAGAGGAGCAGCAGCGGCCCGGCTTCCTGAGGACAGGCTAGGCTGGTTTAGTGAAGAAAGGAACTCCCACCCGCCCCACCAGCCTGGAAGAAGCTAAATGCCAGCGGGATGGACCAGCATGGAAGCCAGACACCTGCTGATTCTGCCAGTTCAGCATCGCCTCCTGGAACAGCCAGCTGTTGCCACTTTATCCCATTACCAGGGCCTCCTGCCCCCAAACTGTCCCCCACCTGCCCACGGACCAAACAGACCCCTCTTCCTGTTAATCTAGACAAGACAAAACTGGAATTTTTCAAAGATACCTTAAGTGAGAAATGAAACGGCACGCGTCTCGTGCCCCTCTCCCTCTCTCTTTCTAGACTTCCAGACTCCACTCTGCCTCGATGAGCAGCTCCCAGCTCTGTGAGTCGTCTTTGCCACCAGCTGTTGAAAATTTGGGGAACTCTTCCTCAGGGGAGGGAAAAGGAAAGAAGGAAGGAGAAATTTGTGAATAATGGGGGGGGGTGTGAGTGTAAATCCCTTTTATTTGAGAACCCAGATGATCCAAACTGTCTAGATGAGGGTTTCCACCTGGTTCCTCTGAGCTCTAAGGGCTCCATGGGCCTGGGGGGAGCCCTTGTGTTGGCCGCCTGGGGCCTCCACTCCCATTTCTTCTGAGCGTTCTATTTTGAGTAAATTTTGTTTCAAACGGAAATAGTTTGTTGCTGTAAAGGAAACACTTGAAAATCTCTGATTTGGCTCAACCCAGTCTCTGATATTTAAGGAAACGGATTTTTGAAGCAGTCCTAGGGAGGCTTAGAGACCGCATCCACCAGCCCAGTCCCTGTCCCCAGGGTTCGCTGCCTCCCAGGAGGTCTGGGCAGTTGAAAGACGGGGCAATGCCAGCCTTATGGGAGATTCCTCATCCACCTGGTGCTCCTATGGAGAGAGGCCTACACACCTGGAAACTTCTCCCCATGTCTTCTTCAGATGGTGAGTGGAGGTGCTCGGCAGAGCAGAGAGGATGGCGTGCAGTGAGGAGGAGTTCCTGAGGTTCAGCATTCCTGGGGAAGGTAAGAGAATGAGCTATGAGGTGGGGAGCTGGAGCCCGGCTTGCTCCAGCTGAGCCTTGCAGAGCATACTGCTCCCTGGACCAGTGGCTCTGCCCAGGATGTGAGTTCTTTGCCATCCCCCCACCAACATGCCACCTCTGAGTACCCCAAGTTCTCTGGAGCTATGCAGGCACCCCCAGTGCAATCAGGCAGGTCTACAGACTGCTGGACCTGATGGGCCTGGAGAGTCTTGAGAGGAAGCTTCACTTTTCTATTTCTCCCCCAGCTTTAGGATGTATTGTCAAATTTTAAACTTTCATAATTTTGTCATATTATGACTGAGCCTGAGGCATTTACCCAGGAATGGAATTTTGGGGTCATTGAGTATGTGTAAGTCCATCTTTAGGAGATACTATCAAAGAGTTTTTGAAAGTGGTTGTAGGAGTTTACACACATAGCAGTGTATGAGAGTTCCAGTTGCTTCACATCCTCACCAACACTTGGTATTGTCAGCATTTTTCAGCCATTCTGGTACATGTGTAGTGGTGTTTCATTGTGGTTTTAATCTGCATTTTCCCGATGAGTAATGATGTTGGGCAGCTTTTTATGTACCTGTGGGCCATTTGGTTATCTTTCTGTGAAATGCCTAGTCAAATCTTTTGCCTATTTCTTTTTTCAGGTAGATTGTCTCTTTCCTCTTATTAATTCACAGAAATTAGTTACGTATCCTTTGTGAGGCTTTTTCCAGATAAATATGTGACACGTATTTATTCTCCTTCTGCTCTTTCTTACTCTCTTGAAGGCGTCTTTTGATGAAGTGAAGTTCTTAGTTTTAATAAGGTCCAGTTTATTAATTTTTGTCTTTATGCCCCAAGGTCAAGAAAATATTCTCCTATGTTATCTAATACAAATGCTATTATTTTAAATTTCCACATTTAGATTTTAAATCCACCTAGAATTGATTTTTTGTTCTTGGTGTAAGGTAGGAGTCAAGATTAATTTCTTTCCCATGTGGATAACTGGCAACCCTGGGCTGTTTACTAAGACTATCCTCTCCCCATTGCTCTGCCGGGCCTCTTTAGTATATACAACATAAATGTTCGTATGTGTGGGTCTGAGTTGGACTCTCTGTTTCTCTCTGTGTTTATTCTTGTGCTACTACAGCACATTGCCCTGATGATTGTAACTTTATTCTAAGGCTTAATATCTGGTCGTGTAAGCTGTTCAAGTTTATTCTTCTTTGAATTGTCTTGACTATTCTTGGCCATTTGTACTTCTATGGAAATTTTGAAATCAAATAGTCAGTGTCCACCAGACATCTGCTGAGATACTTTATTGTGATTGTATAAATCTATGGATCAATTTGGGGAGAAGTAACATCTTAACAATACATAGCAAAACAAACAAACAAATAAAAACACCAAAGAAAACCCAATCCAAACCGTCATAATAAAAAGGAAAAAATGATAAACTGTGAATATTTGTAATTCATATTACAAAGGGGCTCACATGCCCAATATACAAAGAGTTCCTAGAAATTGATAAGAAAAAGAACAGACACACAGTAGAAAAATTGGCAAAAGACATGAACCCACAGTTCACGGAAAAAGAAATGTGAATAGCCTTAAGTATATGAAAATATGAATAGACTAGAAATAGAAATGCCTACATATGTTCACCATGCAAAAGAATGTTCAGAGCAGCATTATTTGGTAATTCTCTAAACTGGAAACCGCCCAAATGTGCGTCAATAATAGAAAGGATAAATACGATGGGTTATATTTTTGGTAATGGGATATCAGAAATAAAAATGAACTACAGCCACATTCAAAAATATGTTTGAAACTTACAAACATAATGAAAGAAGCCCAACATAAAAGGGTACATTCTGTATTATTCCATTTAAGTTCAAAAACAAGCAAAACTAATTCATGAGTTAGAATACTGGTTACCCTTGGGGAGGAGAGGGCAGTGACTTGGGACGGGTACATAAAGGGGGCTCCTGGAGAGCTGGTAATGTTCTATTTCTTGTGGGTACTGGTTACCAGGTGTATTCCCACTGGATAATATGTTAAGCTATACACTTAGGATTTCAGTACTTTCCGGTATGTGTGCTATAGTTCAACACACAGATCCTGTCAGTCGGATCCAGAACGTTTTTTCTGGTTAGTCCCAAGGTCAGATGACATAGTGTTTGGTTCAAAACTCTGGAATTACATGGTCAAGGTCCACATCCTGGATTCAATCACTTCCTGTCTTGGAGCTCTTGGCCAAGTTACCAACTCCCTGAGCCTCAGTTTCTTCATCTAATTACAGTACCCCTCTCATAGTTATTGAGAGTATTAAACCCTCTCAGTAAATATTAGCTCTTGAGGTGGTCCTTGTTGGTTTTCTTTCTATGGACTATGGAGAAGATGGACGATGGACTGTGGAAGAGGAAGGAAAAGGATGAAGTTCAAGTCAAGAGACATTTTCAAAGTGAAGACTGAGGGGGAAGATACAACGTTGAGGTGCAGGAAAAAGAGTCCAAAGGCTTGGCTTCACTCCTTCCATTCCCTGTCTCTCACCTCCTTGCCCATCTCTAACACGGGAGGTGGACTCACCAGATAATCTCTAGCTGGTTATTCTTTCCAGTTAGAACATTGTAGAGTTAGGAGGGTAATACAAATGCCATCCAAAAGCCAAACACAAATTTCCATGTTTGATCCAAACTCAAATACAAAAGCCCAGAAACTTGGGAATTAAGGAAGGTAAATTCTCAGTGGTGATATTATGGGTTATTTTTATTTTCGCCATTCAATTTTTTTTTCTATTTTAAACAATGTGTGTTGCTTACTTGGAACCCAGAAAGCATCTATGAGCAGGGAAAACACAGTTTCTGATGTAGAAGGGCCAAGCCAACAGGGCCTCTTAGACAAGACAGAGATCTCGCTAACTGCAAATAATTCCTGCACACTTCCTATTTTTTATTGTGTTTTTCACCCTTAACCTCACTTAAATATACTTTCTCTGTTTCCAGCTAAAATTAGTCCAATCACTTGTTACAATATTTCACCTTGTTAATAAAACCTGGGACCAAAGAAGGGGAATAAAAGGGTTTCTATTCACTGTTTCTTAATTTCTGAAATTAGTCTGGACAGAATGATCACTTATTCAAGGAAGTTGTCATAGGGAGCATTTATGAGCAATTGGGACAGGGATCCCTGCTGAGGGGAGGGATTCTCTGAGGAGTCAGGAATCCCACACCTATAGGAAACCCTCACCAGGTTCAGTGTCAGCCACAAGTATCTTCAGCCCTGGCCATGCAGGACTCTGGGTGCGTGTGTGGGAAAGAGCCAACTCTGGGAGAGTCAGACCAGGACACTCCGGGCATTCGTGCATTTACCAGGGAGCACTCAGTGTGTCTGAATAATGTGCAGGACACTGCTGAGGGCAGTGGAAGCTGGACGAAAGTTAGGAGGGCACACCTGCCCCTCAGAAAACCCCTTCCAGTAGGATGCCCTGAACTCCTGCATTTGACAGTGACCAACGTACAAGCCCGTTCAGGGAAAGGAGAGGTGACGGGGTGAGGAAGGGGAGATGAGGGTCAGAATGAGTGGGGGGGATCTTGTCACTGGCAGTGGCTGGAAGTATGGGTGGGTTTGGGGTGTGTGGAAACAGAAGGATCCCAGCAGAGGAGCAGGGTGAGGAAGGGCAGGGGGCAGTGGCAGATATAGGAAGAGTGAGGAGTTTGCTGAAGCAGGGAGAGTCAGGGCGGGACCCAGATGCGGGGGGCCTCTGAGGTCATCTAGGGACTGTGGGCTGGGTTTGGTAGGGGCTGCAGAGCTGGTGAGCAGGAGAGTGGGTACCTCAGAGCTGTATTTTAGGAGGGTTATGCAGCAGTGGTGAGTTGGGTGAATGGAACTCAAAGAGTCACATAAATTAGCCTTTTAATTATAATTCCATTCAAGCCTGAGGCCTGGATTCTGAGCCCTTCAACCTCTTTTAGTCTGAGAAAGAGATGGTCTCTTTTAGAGATGCTTTCCACTTCTTATTTATAGCCATGCACTATCTACGCTACTTCCCGGCAGAGATTGGTTTTAACCAAGACAAAGAAGATAGGATGGTTTTTCTTGACCGCAATGGCTCAGAGATGCATCTCCTGTCTCCTGCTAATTTTCGGAATATTCAATGTGCTTCTCTGGAAGCTCCTGCCAGCCCTGAGGTATCCCCTGCACAAAGAAACTGGCAGGAGTTTCACTACTCCACGAGGGGGGTTCCCCGTCGCTAAGGGCAACCCGCCTCCTCCTGGGAAAGCGCGTGAGGGCGGGGCCAACGGAGCTCCCGCCCCTCTGCGTTGCCTTGGACACCAAGTGTGTATAGTTGCAGTTGAGGTTGGACTTGAGTGGTGCTTTCTGCTGGTGCAGGTGCGGGCGCGGCCGGGTCGCTGGGCGCAGGGCCTGCCTCCACTTGGCGGGGCTTAGAGGGCCTACCCTGAGACTGCCCCTTCTCCTTGTTGGGCTTGTGGGGCAGGCGTGAGAGGAGCCTGCTGGGCTTCTCAGCGTACAGTAGGTGCCTAATGAGCGTGGCCAGAATCAGGCCGCTCCCTCCCTCCACGTTCTCCTACCCAGGTGTCCTTTGTTAGGGGGGGAGGGGTGCGGGGGAAGTCCTCGAACCGCGTTCTGCGCCAGTTGGGGGTTCAAGGCCGGGTTGAAATCCCAGCTGATACCTTGGGCACGTAGACTTTTCCCGGAGGAGCTTGAGAGAGTGAAGCGCAAGCAATAGCTATTATTCTTTGTCCCCAAAGTCAGCCTCGGATTTGCGCCTGGCGTGGCTGGGAGAGCCGACCTTCTCAGTGAGTTCCAGTTAGGTTCTTGCCTGAGGTTTGTTTCCCTTTTGCTTCTTCGCACCCCTCCCCCTCTTCTTCTTTTAAAGTAAGAACCCTGAGGCCTGAGAGGGGCCCTGATGCTTTCTCCCAGGGTAGAGGAGTCTCAGCCCCCGTGGACCCGGCCAGCCTGTCTGCCTGGGGAGCCTTGTCCTCGGGGGAGGACTTGTCCTCGGAGGGGTAGGGGGAGGTTTGTCAGTATCCGTCCGGGTCTAATAGAGACCAAACCCCAGGCAACAGCTTCCCTGCAGGGGTGTCCAGCCAGAGGCCAAGATGTCCTCAGTGGGGAAGGTGACCCAAATTCCCAGCGGGAATGTCTACCAGCAGATCTTCGAGGCTGAGGTAAGTCTGTCCTTCTGTTCCCCCTTTTCCTGCCCCCCGCTTCCCTCCGGCCCCCTGGAAACTTCCCTCCCTCTGAAGACTTCTTTGCCTGGAATCTAATGAAATAAGGGCTTTGAAATTGCTTAGATTAAAAATAATTCTTATTGGCTCCTGAAATGTAAGGATACAAAATTAGAATGTCTGTTTCTGAAAATTAGAAAATTAAATTTAATTTAATTTAAATTACTCAGAAATAGCCAGATTTAGCCATTGGGTGTCCTGGAGCTTTTACCTAGCATGAAAGCATTTCTTATTTTTCTGTTTAAAAACTGGGTTTGATTCTATAGCAGTGTCTTAAAACCTACTTTTTCCCTGGTTAAATTATCCCAGAGACCTTTCCTTGTCACTGCACATTCATGAACTTCACGATGTTTAGTGGCTGCTTAGTTTTTGACCTAGGACTTCCCATAATTTATTAAGGTAATAATGCCCTCTATAGGTTGTTGGCATTGCCTTGTCATCTATAAAAAACTGCACAAATGAAACAATATCTTAAAAGAAACACACAGATTCAAACCCTTCTTTTGAAGTTGTGTACTGCTTATTTAAAAGGGATTTTTATTCCTACTTTGAGCCCTAAATAATGCTCTCTGTGGAAGGCTTGGAAATTATAATAGCGTAAAGAAACAAAAGGAATGAATTACTCACATGATCCTGCGCCCTAGAAGCAACGATTCATAACGTTTGGGTTATTTTCTCCTTGTCATTTCTCCATGCATTTAAAGTTTTGAGATTATAATGTATAATTTTGGTTATAATTTTAATTATATTTTTTTTTTTTTTTTTTTTTGCCCTTCCACACTCCTTGTGGGATCTCAGTTCCCTGACCAGGGATTGAACCTGGGCCACGGCAGTGAAAGCCTGGAATCCTAACCACTGGGCCACCAGGGAACTCCCTTAATTTATGCTCTTAATTGATATACTTTATGGTATATCATATCCTGAGCATTTCCTCATGTCATAAAAAATCCTTTGTAAGTCTCATTTTTAATAAATTCCTAACATTCACCCGAAGGGTCATACTGGGTTTACTCAACCAATCTCCTATTGTTGGACAGTTCCATTTTTCCAATTCCTTGTGAGTATAAAAATGTGGGGATGAGCATCTTGGTCCTCATTAAAATTTCTTGAAAGATGCCCTCCTAGAAATGGCTGAATGACTGATATGGGGAGGGGAGAGCCCACCTGCATGGAGTGTGCCCTGGGGTTGCAGGCCTCCCTCAAAGTGCCTTCCTACTGGCCGGCTCCCATTTGACCTAAGACAGTGCAGTCAGCCTGGGTGCTGGGAAGTCTGCAGTTCTGATCCCCCTAACCTGGACCTTCCTGGATTTAGGTACAGCTGGTCCACTCCCTGGCATCCACCAGGAAGCGAACTATGGAGCGTTCCATGGCCCCAAAGGATGGCAGGAAGCTCTTGATGACGAAGATGGATATTCGTGAAGGGGAGATGATGTCTCCTCGGCAGCGGAAGTGGGCGCACAGCCTACCCAATGACTGGGTCACAGAAAACCCTGTTCTCTACAGGTAGGTCCTGCTGTCCAGGCCACATCCCACACACTAGGGGTGGTTAGAATTTTCAAAAACTCAAAAAGAGCTCACACAAGATGAGTACCAGATAGGAATGAAGTCCCAGGTACCTCCCCTGAGAGAGAGCGGTAATAACACCTACTTTGCAGGATTGTTTGCTTCTCCCTCTCTTCCGCCCTCTCCCTCGCCGGGGCACTGGGTATGCGGATCCCAACCTCCTGGAACTTGAGGCTTCAACAGTACATAAATAAGCAGGTCTCCCCAAAGCGGGGAAGGCTCTGACACCGAGGACACGGTGGTGGGACAGGAGTCAGGAAAGCTGTCTGAGGAGGGGCCTCAGCTGAGATGAGAGGATGAGGAAAGGAAACACGGAGCAGGGCTCTGAGACAGTACCGGCTTCTCTGTTCAGAAGGCTGAAGAAGTCAGCGGGCCTGCGGAGAGGGCTGGGAGATGAGGCCAGGAGAGATTTGCAGGCTACAGTCCGTATTTTGGACTGTACTGAAGTGAACAGCTGATTTGCATTTTTAAGGCCTTCAGGTTGTGCGGTGTGTAGAACATGGGGGGCTGTAAGGAAAGGCAGGGAGGCCAGGGAGGAGACCACCACAGTCCACGCAAGCTCTGTGGGGCTGTGAGAGGGACACAGGGCATTTCAGGTTTATCTTGGAGGCAGAACCCGTGGGACTAGGTGACAGATTGGGTGGGAGGAGAGGGCTCTTGAGAGTCCTAGGTCTTTGGCCTGAGTGCTTGGGTGGACAGCAGAGGTGCCATTCCCTGAGATGGGAGCAAGTGGGGTTGGGACAGGGAGATCAGGAGTTCCTTCTGAACCTCCGAGTTCAGAAGTTGAACTTGAATTCCTGAGCATATGCCGTTTCAGCTCCCTGAGCTTAGACTCCTCAAGCAGGGAGAAAGGAACAGAAAGGAAAAGGAAAAGTGCTTCCTCACGGGGCACTTTGGAGAATGTAGCAGGAACTGGGCTTCCCTTAGGCTCGTTAAGCTCTGCACCAGCCATAAACCTTCTCGAGTCTGGGACTCTGGGACAGGAAGTCAGTCCTGCTGTATCTGCCTTTGTGTTCCTTTTAACCCCCATTGGAGCAGGGATTGACCGGGTAAAAGTCTCTGCCCTGCCCTTTGAATTTTCCCAGGAAAAGGTCACCTGAGGCTTCTGACACTCAGCACCCTGAACAGCTGGGCAAACCCACTGGCCACCCAGGCACAGACTGGAGGTCAGCATTCTCCAGCCCTGTCCCTGATGCCCCATGCAGGGATCCAGAGGCACACACAGCTGGAACCTGACCACGCTCCCTCCCACCTCCTGGGAGGGTAGTCTTGTGCAGCCTGGCTGTGACTCTGCCTCCTACAGGGGTCCCAGGCCCCTCTCAGCTGACCTGTTTTCTACCAGACTCAGGGACTCCTGACATCTCCCTGTGCTTCCCGAGGGTCCCCTCCTCCCCAGAGTTTAGCCTAGAACCACCTATCCTCCGCATAACTGGGTATAACATCAGTCAGGCACTCTTGGCACCCACAGGACACTGTTTGGGGAAAGGCACTTCTCATGGAGGGTGCTGGCGTTGTGCTGGCTTCCTGGCACAGACAGACAAGGACACAAGAAGAGAGATGTGCTTATAACCCACCAGGCCCTGCCACCCTCAAAGCGACTGGGATCACTGACTCAGCATCGGCACCTCTCTGGGGTGCCTTGTCCCCTCCTTGAAAATTTGGCCAGCCAAACCGGTCAACTTGTGCATTCATTCACACAGGACAGGACCTCTGGTGGGTGGAAGAGAAACTCGGGGTACGGGTCGATCACCACTAGTGTAAACCAAGCCCCCAAGTTCCTGGGACAAGTGGCCAAGAAGCCAGAGCTGTTAGCAGCTCCCATAGTCGGGGCACCCAGGCCCTAGTGGGGCCACCTTAGTCCAGGGGCATTTGGTTGACAAGGCTGAGAGACCCCCCTCTGGAGGGCCAGCCTGGGCCCCATCAGCTGCCACCCAGGCCCTGCGGTCTTCCTTGGTGGTAGGTGTGCCATGAGGACTAAGAGAAAGTCTGGAAAGTGCTGCACATGTCAGGGCCCTGAGGAATGGCAGGCGTCACTGGGAACTGCTGCATTTCTGTGGCGCTTACCCTGTGGGCAGCACATTAAGGGATTTTTATTCCAAAGCTGAGGTCGTGCTCACCCACCTGGTCCTCCCTGCTGAGAGAGTTTGTCCTGGGATCCCAGCTCTCTCCTCCCACACCCAGACCCCATGAACCATGGACCTTGGCATCACGTGCAGGGATCTGGGAATCCCAGCGCCACTTTGTCCAGTGACTTCCCTCCCTCATCCCCCATCCTGGACAACAGGGTCACCCTGGCTGCCTCATAGGATGGGTTGTTGAAGAAGCAGATGAGGAGCATGCTGAATGCTTAGCCCCAGTCTGGCTTTCCCATGTTGGCCAGGCCCCCTGTGGCCCTCAGTTTCCACATGTGGAAAATGGCTCCTGCCCACCACTCACACTTGTTGTGCGGCCAGAATGGAGCAAGATCCCTGAGGGCAGACCCCAGCTTCTCACCTGAGAACTGTGGTATCTGCTGGCAGCAGATGCCCAGGCAGTGTTTGTTGGGGGCACATCCTCAGGGCATTTTGGCATCAGTGGGCCCGGACTATTACCAATTCCCAGGGTGTCTCTGGAGACCCAGAGCTACCCTGGAGGGGAGCAGTGCGGGGTGGGGAGGGGGGTGTGTGGTAGGGGGTGTTGGTTATTGTTTTCCTCTGCTTGTGCCTCAGGGAGAAGGAAATAGCCAAGAAGGAGAAAGCTCAAGAGAGTGAGAACAGCACTGCTGCCAGAGAAGTGCGGGGCCTCCCAGACGCCCCCGGTGAGCCGATGTTCAGGCGTGAGGGCAGGCATGGCCTGGGCCAGAGAGCGCTCTGCGGGGAGCTCCTGGAAGCGCTAACGTAGAAGCATCTGAAGGTCCCGCTGTTCCTCTGTTCAGCATCATAGAGGGCCTTCCCTGGAGCCCACCTCTCCACCCCGCCCCTCTCCCCTGGGCCTTTGCCTCTGAAGCATTTCCCCTGAACCTTCTCCCCAGCGCAGGGAGCTGGGGGGGTGGGGGTGGGGGGAGGTGCTGCCTGCACAGTCAGCATTTCCTGATGAAACCATTTGGTAAAGGATGTAGCTCGCTCTTCTGTGATTTCACAGGAGGGTTTTTCAATCTGTATCACATTACCCTGGTTTGACTTTATCTGGATACGGAGGCTCTTTTTCTTTGTAATTAAAAAAGTAATATATGCTCACTATAGAAAAAGGAAGGAGATAAAGCAGAAGGTGAAAACTCCACCTCCACAATAGCCCCTTTCTCCGCCCAAGAGTGCCCACCGCCCATGAAACCACATAGTGCCCCGGGTCCCACCTGTATTCAGAGGACAGCAGAGCGCAGGGTGGGCTCACAGACCCTAGAGCAGAGGGCCCACATGCCAACCCCTGCTGAGCCTCTGACTGCCTTTGGTCTTGGACCCCCATGCCTGAGTGTCCTATTAAGTGGCCGGTAATAGAACCTGCCTCTTGGCTTCATCCTGAGGAGTAACTGATTTAGAACAATACCTCGTGAATGGTAAGTGCTGATAAGTGTTGGTAATTCTTATCTGTGTATGTGTTTTCTTCTATAAAACTTTTAAAAAAAACCCTAAATGTTCCTATTCTATACATAGCATTTGGAACTTTTTTTGAGCATTTAACTGTACATGTAAGACTTAATTCCCTACAGCACTTAGGGATCACCTTCTTTTTCCTTAAGTCTCTGACACTGCCGGCCTGCTTTGGGGGGCCATCTCCTGAACCCAGGCACTTGCTGCCTTGCTGTCGTTTCCTGGGTACTCTGACCTCACCTTGGAGCTCTGAGGGCAACCTCATCACCTCCGTTGTTCTCCCCCAGTTCCTGAGAGGTTCAGCACCATCACCCTTCAAGGGCGAGAGGATTACAAGAGGAGGAGCTATGAGAGTGCTCTGGCCAGCTTTAAGGAGGAGATCAATCAGATTGGGATGGTGAGAATTCTCCCTCTCGCTTGCCTTCTGTTCCTGGGCCATTCCAAGGGGAGGGTGGACTCTGCACAGCGCCCGCCGCCCCACCTCCCAGGTCCTCAGTGGCTCACCAGGTGTAAACAGAATCGTAGTAGCCATGTTTGGATGGCTTGCTACAAGTTCTGATTATGAGCAGAACTCTATATGTCAGGTACTGTTATAACCTCCAGTTTACAGGTGAGGCCCAGAAAGTCCTGCCTGATATGGCACGTAAGGGCCAAGTGGGAACTGGACTCTGGATCTGATGCTAAAGCCCAGTCTTTGATCTCCCTGCTCAGTCCTACTAACAAGGGGCCAAACGGCCTGACCCTTAGGCACTACCCTCAATTGGCTCACTGTTCCTCTCCAGAGACCTCTAACCAGACTAATCCCTGGAATTTTGCCCTTTCGGGTCCTCTCTGGGCCCCGGATCACACTCACCACTTTCTCCCTGAGTTCCCTGGATTCCGGGAGCTGGTCACAGACCCAGAACACCAAGAAGGTGCTCTCCCTGCCAGCTTATCACTTTCCTGATATATCCCAGCTGCACTTGAGCTCTGCTGTCACCGTGAGCTCAGCGGCTTTGGTCACACAACCGAACTGAGCCTCAGTTTCCTCATCTGAAGTACTCTTGGAATTATTTCACTGGCCACTTCTTTAATGAATATTTGTTGAGCTCCAACCATGGGCCAGGCATAAGGTCAGCACGTACTTTGCAGGCTATGGTGAGGACCAAGTGAGTCTGAGGACAAGGCCTCACACATGGCGTGTGTCCCGAATAGTGCTGCCCTTGTGCTCTGGCTGTGAACAGTTAGTAAATCTGAACTCTTCAGGTCTAGGTAAGAGTTACTGTTTTTGAGAGAGGACCGCAGCTGGCACTTCCCTACTATAGGGTTGGGGGGGTCCTTCCCGTCCCAGGGGTGTTGATACCATAGCCCTCGCCCTCCTGGCCTGTTTTAGGAAATGGAACCTCTCATAGTGGAGCCAGGAGCCCGTCTTTTAAAAAAGCTGGCTGAGTCTGACGAAGACATCAACAATCTCTTTGAAAAGGTGGAAAACGACAGCAACCTTGAAGACTACACCATCCAAGTAGGGGTCCCCTCGTGGCGGGACCCGCCCTACCTGCGTCCTGCTCCTTTCTTCCCTGCCACCTGTTCTCCCAGCCTGACCCAAACTTCTTGGCACAGACCCTCTTGGAGCTGCGGGATCAGGTGGCCGAGAAGTTCCTGCTCCAGAAGCAGGAGATCAAGGAGCTGGATAAGACGCTGCACTCGCTTGAGTTCTCCCGGGCAGATAAAGTGAGTTGGCCTCCAGATGTGCTCTTGGTGATTTTCACTTGTGGGATTTGTGAGTCATCACCTGTTTTTAGTTCTCCAGGAGAAGGGAGTCACTCACTGTGGTGCCTTGTCATTTCTAGCTAAAAAGTGTGTTGAAGAAATATGTGGAAATCATAGAGAAAACTTCCTACCTCATGCAGCCCGACGTGTACAGGCTGATCAATAAAGAAGCCACGGTGAGTGATTTTCACGTGCAGGGGATGAGCCCGCGGGAGCAGGACCCCAGGATGCCCTAGAGCCTGGGTCTCAGGAATGATGGGCTTCTCATATACAACATTTCCAAGTAACTCAGGTTGGCTACTTGAGTTCAGAACTAGAGTCTCTGTTAAGTATTTTCAATAGAAATCTGTCTAGTACATTTTATGCTTCCCTGCCATGTTCCCTGCCAGTTAACCTAATACTGTGTCATCAGTGTGACCAATGCTAATTTTATGAGCACCTACGGGGCCGTGTCTCAGCTACCATGTGCAATGCTATGTGTGCTACAAGACAGAGGCATGATCTCACAACTGTTGTGGTCTCAGGGTGGTGTGTGCACTCATAAGTGACCTCAGCATGCCCTGTATGTCTAGTTTTTCTAGTGGTTCTTGTCTTTCCTCCTGCTGTCTGTCTATTGCTGAACCATGCCTGCTCCTCTGGCTCTGTCCCCACTGCTTCTCTGTCCACACCCTCAGCCTCCTCCAAGTGCTTCCTTTGGGATAAAACAAAATACAAGAAAATCAAGGTTGTTCATGAAAGGACACTTCTTTTGGCTACTCAGAGGTACATTCTCTTGCATAGGTTTCTAGGTCCTGTACAGAAAGCTGGGCTTGCCGGTTAATGGGCCTCCTGGCAGCACGCAGGGTAGAAGGAGTACAGTGTTCAGAATCACAGATGGGCTCCAGCCCAGGTCTGTGCCTTGGGGTCCTGGACAAAGCACAGACAGAGAGTGAGCACAGGCCCCCCTCTCCACTGCCCAGACATGAAAGTTCCTGAAATTACTCAGCCCCAGCACCTGGAATTCCGTGTCCATAAAATGAGGATAGTGTTGCTTAAACACAAGTACTTGGGGGGAGGATGACATAAGAGGACGCAGCAGTGGCCGCTCTCATTTTGAGACAAGCAGGAGTTCCTAACTTTGAGCCATTTGATCGATTAGGGGAGTCAGAGTTAACAGTGTCCCACTTAGTTTCGACATTTGACTTCCCTGTGTTTATTGTATGCATAACAACTGGCACTTTCTACTTGCTCTGTGTGCATCTATCTCATTTAACTTCACCAATTCCTTGTGCTGTAAATGGCATTATCTTTACATTATGGCTACGGAATTGGAGGTTCAGGAGATACTTGCCAATGCCCCCCAGCTGGGAACAGCCGGCATCAAACCTCGGCTTTCAGTGAAAATTGTTACTGAAATTTCTGCCTGTTGAGCTTGGCGGTTCTCACCCTTGCCCCAGGGCAGTGCATAGAGGGCTTGGGGACATGTGTGGGGCATTTTTGGCTGTCCCAGTCCTTGGGGGACTTGGGAGAGGCTGCTCTCATTTAAGGGGGTGGAGAGGCTAAATGGCAGAACAGTGTCACACAGTGAAGAATCGTCCCGACTGCCATGCCAAAGGTGCCCTGGTGAGGTCCGCTGGGAGGACCGCCAAAGAATGTCCTAGCTGTGATCTCATTTGGTAATTGGGTACTGGTTCTCATCACAACCATATGTGGCTGGTCCCTGGTAGCATGAGCACTCTGCTTTTGGAACAGATTTATAAAAAAAATAGTTAAACACTGAAAGCCTGCTGAAGTGCTTAACTCCAGTGAACTTAGAATCACCTTTTTAAACAAGCCATCTGAGGTGGCCTTGGAGCTGGGTTGAAACTCACGTGGTCAGGGTTCATGGTTAAGCCTTCAGGAAAGACCCTTGTCATGTCCGTAGCTGCTGAGCCCCAGGCAGCTTCCTTGAGTGCCCAGCGACCCCACAGTAATCCTCAGACGCCACCACGGCCCTGCTCGGCCCTCGGCCCGCAGCTCACCAGCCCCCTGTCCAACTGAGCCTTGTTCTGACCTTGGAGAGCCCCCGCTCTATCTAGAGCCTGCCCACCTGTGACTGCAGATCATAAACCACGCCCTGCTGGGCAACCGGAGGGCCCTCGCCCAGCTGTTTGTCAACCTGATGGAGGCCGCGCTGCAGCAGGAGCTCGATGGCCACCGCCGCTGGCAGGGCCTGGTGGATGCCTGGAAGGCTCTCAAGAAGGAGGACCTGGTGCAGGGTTTCAGGTCGGTGGCTGCCCACACCACCCGAGGCTCTCCCCCTGCCCCCCTGGGCGGCAGCATAGGCGGGCGAGGGGGGCACATTCTCCCTCCCTTTGTGGTCACTTTAAGAGGCTCTTGCTTTTTCTGGTGGTAAAAGTAATAGGTGCTCTTTTTTAAAAGTCAAAATAGATAAAAGTATAAGGAAGAAATTAAAAATCACCATTAATTCCTCACCACAGTGAGAAGCACGGCTGATATTTTGGTGTATTTTCTCCCAGGCTTCTTTAGACCCATACTGCATATGTAGATTTGTATCTTATTTTCTTCGTACACGTTTTCTCATAAGCATTTTCTGAGCACTGTACAAACTGTTTGAAAATGTTAGTCTGATTATCTGCCCACTGTCCACTCTTTACTATTACTGGGCTAAGGAGAATGGCCATCCCTCAGGCTTGGGACACTTCCCACCCTGTGGTAGCAGGTTTTACCCATGGGAGGCAGGGGGAAGAGAGGGCCCATCTCCAAGCTCCCTCCACCAGATGGCACTTTCGTTAATGCTGACACAAGGGTCCTGGAGCTTTTGGCCAGTAAGGAAGGCTTTCTTTTGCTAAGAAAGGGACTCTTGGGACCAAGATGTCTGAGGACACCAAAGAGTGTCTGTCTGTGCTGTAGCCGTGGGGGTGGGAGGCCCATCTGTACGCCCGCATTTCTAGATGGAGAGCACCAGAGTCTGACTCTGGGGAGGAAGGAAAAGTGTATTGAGGTCTGGCTGCACCTGTACTTTCCCTGTGACCTTGGTCAAGGGCTTGAACATACAGAGCCTTTTTCTGCAGGTGCCGTGATGAACTGGTGATAGGGTTTCAGTGATGGTCAACAAGATGCTGTATGGAAAGTGCCTGTCTCGGCCTGGGCGTGGGCTTGGGAGGTTAAGATGTCATTAATCATCATCGGCAGTG
Organism: Aethalodelphis obliquidens; assembly: GCF_003676395.1. Lineage (NCBI taxonomy): Eukaryota > Metazoa > Chordata > Mammalia > Artiodactyla > Delphinidae > Aethalodelphis > Aethalodelphis obliquidens. Next base: position 34,172,353 of record NW_020837951.1, on the reverse strand, counting down.
ATGGCAGGTGCTGACATTTCCTGGGCATTTCCCAGGAGCCAGGCACGGTGCTAAGGGCTTTGCTCACATTATCTTGCTGGGTCCTCACAAGTACTCCTTGAGGAAGGTACTGTCATTAGCTCCATTACAGAAGAGGAAACTGAGATTCAGCGGGGGCAACTTGCCCAAGGTCACAGAGCTGGAGGCGGCAGTCAGGACCCACACCTGATCTGTGCCTGCTGGTCCCTCCATTCTTCTCTCCCCCGCTCTCCTTCCCTCTCTTTCTTCCCTCCTTTCCTCAGATGCCCGGATGGAGGGGAAGGGGCTGGGAGTGGTGTCCGGGTGCTAGGGTTCTGAACGTTCTTACCATGGGTCTCATCCCTTCTCTCCCATCCACCTTGCCCCTCCCCTCCTCTGCATGGTGCCGACGTGTCTGGACGCCCAGTGAGTTCATGGCCAGTGAAAGGATCCAGACTCCTCCAGCTGTGCAGATGGAGCTGGAGACCATGTTTAAGAACCAGAGCGCCCTGCAGCAAAAGCGGCTGGACCATCTCTGCACCATCTGGTACAGAAGGAGGGGCCGCTGGGGAGGGGCACCTTTCGGGGGTCCATGGGGGAGGCAGGCACAGTCCTCAGCGTTGACCTTTCTTCTGAGGTGTCCTCCAGACCCGGCCATCTCCCAGTTCTCTGATCCTGGGCTGGTTGCCTGGGTCCATGTTCTGGGGTGTCCCAGCCCCAGTGGCAATAGGGAACGTGACACATTTGCTGCAGAAAGAAGTTTAGTGTGGTTCTGCCAAAGAGCTTGGAAGCGGGTAATGGCAGGGGTGAGGTCGGAGGGGAGCGGGGGAAGGAGGGGCCAGGTCAGGGGCTAGACTTTTCCTGAGGGCAGTGGGGAGCAGAGTGACTCCATCAGCTCTGCAGTTCGGAGGGTGGGTAGAGGGGTATGAGTGAAGCTGAAGGCTTGGAGGCTGATGAGGAGGCTGCTGCCAGCAGACAGGGACCTGTCAGAGGCTGTGGGTGCTTCCCTCACACCTGGGTCCAGCTGATCCCATGATAAGCTCTTTGGCGGGGGCATACTGACTGTTCTAGACCCTGGAAGCCCACCATCTGGGGAGCCTGTAGCATCCACCCTTAGCAGCAGGATGGAGCCTGTGTGGTCCTGCAAGGCAAAGACATTTCATGTGTTGGGACCCGTGCACCTCCTTGGTCCCTTGGACGCTGGGATGGTGCCTCGTTGGACGCTGAGATGCAGGTTCTTCCCGTCTCCCCACCACAGAGCTCAAGTTCTCCTGGGACGTAAATGACTATTAGGACCCCCACAACGTGAGCCAGAAGGACTCCCTCAGGATTGGCATCTCCTGCCCCATGTGCAGCCACATTTTCATGCAGTGTGAAATTAACGTGGATAAAAATCTCAACACAAGGAAAAGTGCTTTCGTTGTTTTCTCTGACTCCACTTAGTCCCTGTTCATAAAGCTGGGCAAAACTTAGCCTTTCTTGGGGATCCTGTCCACTGAGGGAAAGTTACGGAATCCCACCCAAAGCCAGGCCCGGTGGTGGGAGTCTGGTCCTCAGAGTTTGGTCCACACACATGCAGCTGGGCAACTGCTGCTGCTTCCAGACTGTTGGACGCAGGAGTCTTGAGGAGGCTGCTCTGAGCCCCCGAGTCCTCACACGCCAGGCAACCGTTGCTGTCCAGAGATGTGGGTCTTGCAGCTGCTTTCATGGTGCCACCAGGAAGTAGGCTGGTGGTACTGCCAGGCTGGCACTGCCGGGCACCCGCCATCCTGCTGTGTCTGCACCTCCCCCCAGCCCCTTTCTATTGGGTGAGGAGACAGTCCTGGTCCCCAGCGCCCTCCTCCTCCTCAGGGCTCTCAGCCCACTCCCACAAATGCCTTCTCCTCAACAGTGTTCTCGACTCTTCTAAGAACTTAGACTTTTGCAAACAAAATGCAGAAAGATTTTTAGGCCGATGTCTTTTATGCCCCACCACATCCCTCATACAGGCTGTGAATGTGGGGCTGACTGCTGCCTGAGTGGAGGGGAGAGACAGGGCCAAACACCTGGAGAAAAATGCATTCATTGATGCTTCTGGCCAAAGCTGGGACACACTGTATAATGGCAGTGTCTGCAGGCAGAGCATGGAGCTGGGTGTGTGCTATGACCTGGCCTGGAGGAAGGTGGGGGCAATTCTAAGAAATCAGAGGCAAGAGCACATTTATAGGACATAGGACCCAGCAGTGGGAATATATAAAAAGGTGAAGTCAGGACATAATCCCACTGTCTGGAAGCATTGCAAACACAATGCTTAAACACACAACTTAAAGTTGCAAAGCCTTGATCACAGAATTCCAGTGAGTGTCGAGCGGAGGTTTGGGTTTGTGGTGTTTGTGCAGAGAGGTCTGGACCGCTCCCACAAAGCACACTGTGTAGACACCACCTATGTTTCCTTGACCTGTCAGCGGCTGCTAGGGAGCCTTCTAATCAAGCCCGAGGAGCTGTTCCATGGAACGGCCTCATGGGATCACACGTAGCGCCCAAGTCCCATCCCGGCCCAGAGCTCCAGGCCTTCCTCTGTAGACCCAGAGCCCCAGACGCCCGGCGAGGATCCTTGTTTCGGCGCATGCCAGGCCCTCTGCAGGCTTGTGGGCAGTGATGGCAGAGGGGTGGGGAGTCTTATTAAGATTCCCAGGGCCCCAAGAGGGAGTTATCCAAAATCCCAGGAGAATTCCCATGGATTTTCCTGGACCCAGTAAGTATATGTGCATGTAATTTTAAAATAGTTTTTAAAAATAAAATTTGCATTTTGGAGTAATGTTAGATTTACAGAAAAGTTACAAACGTAGCACACAGAATTCCTGTATACTCCTAATCCAGTTTCCCTAATGTTGTCATCTTACACTGCCTGTGGACACTTGTCAACACTAAGAAATTAACTTTGATGAGTTCCCATTAAGTAAGCACCAGACTTTTTCGGATTTCACCAGTTTTTCCACTAATGTCCTTTTTCTGTTCCAGGACCCAATCTGGGATGCCACATTGCATTTAGTACAATGTTTAGACTTGAGATTATGCCCTGCACACTCTTGTACCTACCTTTTGCTCTTTACTGTCCCACAATGAGGGGGCTGCCCAAGACCATCCTGGGTTACACGTCTTGTCCTGACATAATTGTTTATCTCATCCCCCTTTCACTGGCAAAATGTCCTGGTTTGGACAATAACTAGCATGTCATACGCATTTTTCCACATCAGTAAACACCACCTGTAACTTCCTTAGTGGCCTAAAGCAACAATCATTTTTTGCTTCTCATGATTCTGTGAGCTGGCCGAGCAGTTCCCTGTGGCTGGGCTGGATGGCCTTACTCCCGTGTCTGGAGCCTCCGCTGGGGCAGCTGGGGCCTCTCTGCACTTGCTCCCTCAGCCTCCAGGAGGCTAATCCAGGCTTGTAGGCATGGTGGTGGTGCTGGCAGAAGAGCTCCCTACAGCAAGAGAGGGCAAGCGGAATGCATAAGCCCTTTCCCCAAGCCTTTTCTGTGTCATGTTTGCTAGTGTCCCATTGGCCAAAGCAATTCTCATGGCCAAGCCCAGATCCAGGGGTGGAAAAATAGACTCCACCTGCTGGTGGGAGGACCTAACGATACTGACCATTTTTCAATCTGCTACACTCTTTTTAGTGACTACAGAAGAGAATTCATGTATTTTATTTAGACAAGTCCCTATTGTTGGAATGAAGGTTGTTTTTGATCTTTTGAGTGTTTATAAACAGTACTGTTAAAGAACTGTCTTAATGCATAAACTCTGTATGCATTTTATATTGTTATCTCTCATTAGGTTCCTCGAAGTGGCTTCCTGGGTCGTGTGATAACCATTTGGGTTTTTTCCATTAGGAAAATTCAGTTTTATTTTCTAAGTAACATGCTCAATAGTGTTCTTAGACCTTTTCACGAGGTATGCTTTTGGCACCAGGAAATCCCCAACAGGTCACTCATTTCATCGGTATTTACGTAGATACTTCCCTAGACCCGTGTTCCTTGAAGATGCTACCAATTTTGGTAAGTGAATGTTTTATTCAAGTATGGCTCACGTGTCACATCTTCCTTCCCCAGTGACCTCCTGCCCCCCAATGACAGCAAAGCTCAGCTGACTGAATGGCGTTCTACTCTCAACTCCCTGAATAAGCACCTCGGTGAGTGACGTTTGTGGGATCCCACTTGAGTGTCACCAGAACTCTGCTCAAGTAGTAGCTTCGTAGCAGCTTCAGTCTGTCAGCCAGTCATTTATGTGAGAGTCTGTTATAAACTCAGGAGTAGGTGGCAAGTCCCTCTTGGGGAAGAAGGGTTAGGGTGTGGAGAGAAGAGTAAGCTCTGAGGGTTTATCTCGGACCCCCAGACCTTGCCTGGCAGAGCCCCTCCTCCTCCCACCACCTCCCAAGTCACTTCCCAGCTGGTCCCACACTCTGACCCCTGACCACAGCGTGGAGCCAGAGGGATGGCTCCAAGGACCACCTGTGAGGACGGCTCAGGGGCCAGACCCTGGACGTATGAGGTGCACTGTCCCCACTCTGGGACCTAGGGGAAGTCATGGCCTCTCTTGGCCTCCAATTCCTCCTCCATAAAATAGGAATCTCAAGAGGAGTAATAAAGGTACCTACCTTGTGGGCTTGATATAAGAATCACGTGCAATCCTGCAGTCCAGTCATAGTTCAGCGGCTGGCTTACTCAGTGCTCAAGAATAAATAGTAATGTTTAGAAATTCTCTATAACCAGGGTCCTCAAACTCCAGCCCACAGGCCACTGCCCGTTAGTAAATAAGGGTCATTGGGACACAGCTCCACTCATTTGTTTGCATACTGTCTCTGGCTGCTTCTGCTCTATAATAGCAGAAATGAGTGGTTGCAGCAGAGACTGTATGGCTCTCAAAGCTGGAAATATTACTATCTAGCAGAGTTTGCCAAGTCTTGCTCTAGAAGATATATTCAATACAATATTTCAATCTCCTTTGAGGCAACCCAGTGAGGTCAGTGGTGTCATTGGCCCTCTGTGATAGAGAAGGATTCAGAGGCACAGAGAGGTGAAGTGTCCTGCCCAAGGTCACACAGCCAAGGAAGTGTCACAGCCAGACTTGACCTGGGTGCTTTGGTTAGTAGTACCCACCACTGCTCCCAGGGCTCTCGGGTTTATAATTCCAAAGGTATTATAATTATGTTATAATACCAAGCATAAGAGTCCTGAGACCCTAAATAATAGCAATGGCTGCCATTCACTGGAGGCCTCCTAGGAACAAGTGTGGTGCTGGGCCCTGGTAACCAGCAGGGTGGATCTCTCTCGAGTGCTTCCAGTCCAGAGCGGAAGTCAGACCACGCAGGATGTTACAGCGGGGAGTGGACAGGTGGCCAGCTACATGAATGTGTATTTGGGGGCACAGCCTGGTTAAAGGTTATAAGACACCTTGCCAAGGAAGTGATCATCCAGTTGAGACCTGCAAGGCAAGTACCAGGTAGCCAGGCCCAGGGGTCAGGGGAGCTTTCTAAGCCGGAAGACTAGTACGTGGGGAGGCTGAGAGGTCAGACAGAGCTGGGGCCTTCAGGGAAAGGAGAAGGTGGCAGGCGAGGCTGGAAGATGCCAGAGGGCCATACTGTGCTGGCCATGTGGCCATGTGCGGAAGGCTGAACTTTATCCTGAAGGCAGTGGGAACCCAGTGGAAGGTTCTGAGCTGAGAGTGATAAGGTTAGAGGGGGGAACGGATCAGAGGGGTACAGGAACAGAAGCACAGAGACCCGGGGTGGGGCTTCATCATAGTGACTTCATAGGAAGGGTGGAGGTGTGCTAGCCTAGGCAGCGGCCCTGGGGATGAGAGAAACCAGCTTTATGGCCTCTCCTCACCAGTTCCACTACACATCTACCCTCCCCAGTGTTCTTTTTTTTTTTTTTTTCCGGTACGCGGGTCTCTCACTGTCATGGCCTCTCCTGTTGCGGAGCACAGGCTCTGGACGTGCAGGCTCAGCGGCCATGGCTCACGGGCCCAGCCGCTCCGCGGCACGTGGGATCTTCCCGGACCAGGGCACGAACCCGTGTCCCCTGCATCGGCGGGCGGACTCTCAACCACTGCGCCACCAGGGAAGCCCTACCCTCGCCAGTGTTCTAACTGCCATCCAGCCTGCCTTCCTCCCAGCCCTTGTCAAGGAACAACCACCACACAATCTTTGTGTTATCTTTCAGTTTCTAGAACTGCCAGGAACATTAAACTTCAGTTCCTTATCTTAGACACCAAGAGATACACCGAGGTGACTATAAACCAGAAACAGTAGGGCAGAGGAAGAGGAGAAGATCAATCAATCAATTAATCAATCCATCAGCTTTGGAATGTTCCGCTAGTCCATTCGCTTCTTACGGTATTCACCACAGACATGATCTGTAAACGCTCCTTAATTTGCACCTGGTTACTGTTCTGTGACGTGGTGCAACTCCCCCAAAAGAATTTCACCAGCCTCGAAACTGAGTCAAGAATTAGGGTCAGAACAGAAAAAGGTGGCTTCTCATTTGAGGTCCTTATCTTGGGGTGTCAGGAACTTTGAGGCGAGGGAGATAGCAGCCCCTGATCTAAATTATCCCCGCTATTGAGGCACTTGGCTGGGGAGAAGCCTCTGCCCTGAGCGACGGGGAAACTCCTCTTGCCAACCTCCCCTCTTCTTCTGGAAGAGCTGCTGACATCTTTTTTCCACCTATGGAGACGCCTACCACGTGGACTGCATGATGCGGATCCGCTTGCAGTATGAGAAGACCTGGCAGGAGTGCCTGGCCCAAGTGCAGAAGTGCAAGGTGGGTGCCCCTCCTGGCCCGTCTGAGGAGAGGAGCACAGGGCATGCCCCTGCCCCTCTCCAGCCCGCACATCCTGCTTTCCCTCCACGCTGGCCTCTGGGCATTCTGAAGCTGTTCCCTCAGCCTGGACCCTCTTCTCCCCAGCTGTTCCCACCCACCCCTCAGTGGCCCCCAACATGACCTCCTCCAGGAAGCCTTCCCTGACCCCAGGGACAAAGTTTCCCCCTCTGATCACCTCAGCCTTCACCCTTGACCCTCTGTATCACTTCACTTTATTTATTCAGTGGAGGTCATGTCATGGGAGTTATTTCCAATGCTTCCCTTTTGTAGATAGTGTTGCCAGTGGCATCACACACAACTTCACTCCACCTTCCCACCTCTGTTAGAGGGTGAGACAGCGAGTCCTCTCACAACCCCCTTCAATTACAATGCCTGGTTTTCTGAGGTGCAAGGACATACTGGGTCAGAATGCCCCCTCCGTGCCTCCTTGGGAAAACTGTTTAGATGAAAAACCCCCAAAAGCCTAAACATTTTGAAGATGGTGTAACCTGCCGGCTCTGGCGGTAGGAGTCCCCAGGCCATGAGGGTCTCACCTGTGGGCCCCAAGAAGCGCCTGTTCCTCCATCCATCCCTCGTGTGTGTGTCTGTCGAGCTTTGGCTCTGCCACCAAGACTCTGAGGTGAGCAGCGTTCAGGGGAGCAGAGCGCTCTCCAGTGTGATGCACGGTGCGGGCGCTGTGGTCTCTGGGGGCTGTGCCACACTCTTGCACCCACTCTCATCAAATCCTACAAGGCCCTGCAGAGTGGGTGTCGCTGGCCCCATCTGGAGGTGAGAAGACCAGTTTGCAAAAGGCCCAGGGGCTGTCCGAGCCCACAGGGCTCTGCCCACTTGCTCTGTGGCCTTAGGGGCAGTCACGTGCCTCTCAGTCAGCCCTTCAGGGGCGTCAGAGTTTAGGAGTAAAGCCTGGAGGGAAACCTTGTGCCCTTGGAGAGCCTCCCCAAGGCCACACCCCCAGCGCTCACCACCTCGTCACTCACGCCCTCCCCAGAGCCCCATGGCCCTGTGGGCCTGAGTGCGGATGCCTTGTACCCATGCTCATGGCCCCTGGTTGGGTGCATGCAGGGGGTGAATGCTGACGTCCTCACGTACCCCAAGAGCACTCTGAGCCTGACAGGGGGCGCCTGGTGTTCCCTGGGCAGCGGCATTGGAAGTATACACTGGAGACACGTTTTTAATTTGGGGGAGGTTGATTTATTCTAGATTTTGTACATAAATCAAGTCTTTATTGATATAAAGAGCTGGCTTTCCAGCTGGCATAATTGCAGACAGGAAATGGGAGCCGTGTCTGGCTTGCAGCAACGCCGAGGCCGTGTAGGATGGCGGCTGATGCCTGTAGGGTGTGCAGTAGGACAGTTCTGAGTTCAGATCCCAGTTCCACCACCTGCCAGGTGTGTGACTTCCAGCAAGTTCCTTCACTTCTGTGAGCTTTGGTTTCCTATCTGCCAAACGGGGCTAATGAGAACACCTCTGGGGGACTCAGTGAACAGGGGCAGCACATAGCACCTGGACACAGTGGGCAGATAAAGCTGGACCGTCTCCACTGCTGTGGGAGTTTCCGCCGAGTTCTCGGGCATGGCTGGGAGGCGATCTCAGGGGCAGCACCAGCCCTGAGGCGAAGCCCCCATCAGCCCTAAGCCAGGCTCTGCCTTGTACCTCTCCAGAAGCAGCTGCTGGACTGGAAGGCCTTCACTGAGGAGGAAGCAGAGAGCCTGGTGAGCCCGTCCTTCTTCCAGATGGTGGGAAATCTCCAGAGCAAGGCGGAGGAGGAGCTGGAGGCCTTGGATGTGCGTAACTGGGGACCTGTGCAGCTGGGGAGCAGGGTGGGGGGCACCCGGCGTGCTGGGCCGTGAGAGGAGTGGGAGCCCGGGGACTTACAACTTTGCCGTCACTGGTGCGTGCAGCCCCTCGGAGCAGTGCCCCTGTGCCGGGTGCTCCAGGCTCACCCCTTGATGCCTCAGTCACCCGCGGACTCCGATTGGACAGTCTCGGGCAGTGAGTGCTCCCCGAGCCCTTGCCGGGTCTGGGTGCTGAAGGTCACGAGGAGCAGTAAGCCTGCATCCCATGATGCTTAGAGTCTAGAGCAGGGGTCAGCACACGTTTTCTGTGAAGGGCCAGATAGTAAATATTTTAGGCTCTGTGGGCTGTCAGGTTTCTGGCACAAATTCTCGCTCTGCTGCTGTCACACAGAAGCAGCCCTATGCAATGCAGAAATGAATGGGTATGGCTGTGTTTCAATAAAACTTTATTTATGGACACTGAAATTTGAATTTCATATAATTTTTACATCATTAAATATCTTCTTTAGGTTTTATTCAGCCATTAAAAAATGTAAAATCTGTGCTTAGCTCCCAAGTTTAAACAGAAATAGGCAGGGGACTATATTTAGCTCACGGGCCACAGTTTGCCAACCCCAGACCCTAGGAGAGTATAAGAGACACACGTGAAAGAGGGAGAGGTGAGGATTTAACAGTAGACTGTGGTGTTTGGCTCAGGTGCTGAGTCAGGGAATCCAAAGAAGGAGGGATGCCCCAGTCCAAGGTGGGTATGGCCCACCTGATGCCAGGCTGGTGTCTAGGGTGGCATCTTCTTTGTAGGCCCCAAACTCCATCTTCTTTCTGTCAGGGACTTCAGTGGACATGGGGCAGGTCTAGAGATGGGACTTCAGGTCAACCAGTCCGAGGGCATGGCCTTGGACAGACCAGAAATGCTGTCCCAGCAGAGAGGGGACCGTGAGCCACGATGTGGCACAGAAGAAAACCTTGAGGGATGGTGCCCAGGCAGTGACAGCCAGTGACATGGGCCTCCACTGCCGGCGAGGGAGCCCCGTGAGTGGGGCTCTTCTCCTCAGCCTGGGCCGATTGGCACTTAAGGCCCCTTCTCTGGGTTCTGCCACCGCAGAAATCCTTCCAGGCCGTGGCGAAGCAGACAGAGCGGCAGAACTCAGATCTCTTCAGCTATTTCCAGGAGGCTGTGCAGCTGTGGGAGGTACATCGGAGCATGCTGTTGATGCAGGAGCTGGAGCTCGAGAAGAGGATGGAGCAGCAGCGGCAGAAGCACAGCCGCGAGAGCCAGGTGTGGGCCCGGCATCCAGGTAGCCCCCACGAGGCATGAGCGCAGGGCCACACCCGGACTGTCAGCTGCCCAGTGGCTCTGCTTGGTGGCCCGTGAACTCAGCCAACATTCAGATACAAAGCAAAGAAAAGTTCAATCCATACTTCACACCATATTTTATGTATTTTATTTTTATGGAAAAATTAACCCCAAATGTATCTTAGACTCAAATGTAAAGCCTCAAGCTATAAAACTTGAGCAGATAGGAAACTGAGGCTCACCTTGGTCACGGGGCTGCATGGGAGCAGAAGAATCCTGCCAGAGTCAGGTCTGGGTTGTGTGATGGGTGCCGAATCCAGACATGTCTGTGAGGGGGTCTGCATGAGAGACAGACAGACTGCGGGGCACGGAGAATCTACCTCTGGCAGTCATCCTGTCCCCACAGGACATGAGCTGGCCCCCACCCACCTGCCTTCACACAGTCTAGGGGTGGAGGGGTGCACTCAGCATCTGACGTCGAGCACAACAGGTGAGAAGGAGAGCAGGGAGTAGGTGCCTCCGGAAGGTGTAGCGGGGGCCTGCCGGGGCGGGCTGGGGGTGAGGGACATGTCCCTGAGGAGTCCCATCTAGGAAGGGTCTCCAGGGCTATAACGTAGACAGAGAAGAACATTCCAGGCAGGGAAAAGAGCCCAAAGGCCCAGAGCAGTGAGAGTAAGGATGATGGTACATTTGGTGCCCCTTTTGTAGAAAAGAGCCTGCCCGGGGCACCTGGACCTCAGCTCCAGGGGCAGGGTCTCTGCGTGTCACGTACACTCGTCGAGCTCTGGTAACTCACATCTGCTTCCTTCTGTTTGGGGTGTGGCTACCAGGCCCAGGAGGCTCACCTCGATAAGCTCTTGGACCAACTGAGGCAGCAAAGCTGTGAGAATACCCTGAAGTTACACCTGGTAAAGGCCAAAGATTTTCTGAAGAATATGAAATGCAGGTAGGCAGACCAGACGCCGGAAGGGGATGGCCTGGAATTCATATTCAGGATCAGAAGGTGCCTGCCTAGGAGCCCAGCCCAATGATGCCTCCAACATCAGAGATCACTGTGGTTCTTTGCAGCTCTACCCTCAGCCAGCAGAAAAGGTTTCAGGGAGAACTTGGATCAGAAAAGTTTATGGAGGGAGGTTTCTATGCCATGGAGTTTAAAGGTCAAGAGCATGGACCCTCCCCCCACCTCCTTAACTTTTAAAACATACATGCTTTGTTAAAGAAAAAAAAAGTTAACAAATGCAAACATGTAGGAAATTCTCCTAACTTCTGCCCAAGTCGTCCTTTTTGTGAACACAGACGTTTATAAATGTGGATATGTATATACACATACAGTGTTTTTAAGATAAGAATTGTTGTATAACTGCAGATTTTTTTCATTTTTAAATGACCATCCGTTCATTAATACGGATGCTTCGTAATGAATTAACCATCCTCCAGTTGATTAGCTTTTTAAGACGGGTGCCAGTCTCTCAATATTAAAAGCAGTTCCCTGTGAACTATCTCGTAGCTTGGGGCCTTTGTAAGGACTAGTCACAGAAATGGAACTGCACTACCAACTGACTGCAGTACTTAGAGTCAGAAGTACGTTTTAAAGCAAATAAGTAACCCCCTGAACCTTGGTCTTAACTAGGGAACAGATAGAAGTCTGGGCCTTGGGGTTTTGGAGTGCTTGATGGGATAATATAGGTAAAGTTCAAGGACAGGGTTAGTACAGTAGACAGGAAGTGGGAACCCATGTTACAACATGCAGAGAACTCTCTCACGTGTGCTTCCTAAATGTTCTACAAAGAGTATGTGTTCTTTGTATGATCAGAAAAATAGCAAAACAAAGCAAAGACTGTTATTGTAAAAGGAAACCTACGCAGTAGCTCTGCGCAGAGCTAAATGCCAGATACAAGCCCACCTCCATGTGGTCCCAGGCATGGCTCTTGGCTGGGGGTCTCTCACACCCAGCTGACCCCCCTTAGACAGGGGTCTCACCTCCCTGCCTCCCAGGTATGAGAGTTCTCATGGCCTCCTGACAAAGGAAGTGATGGAGTACCCAGCGATCATACTGAAGGAACTCAACTCCTACAGCTCTACCCTCAGCCGACACTTCTGTGTTCGTGAAATCTTTGAACAGGTATGGAAAGGGATACAAAAAAATCCCAGCTGCTCACGAAGGAGCAATGGGGAGAGGATGACGTCTAGGTCTTATTTGCCTCAATTTTGAATGCCTCTCTGGACTGTGGGGAGTTAGAATCTATGTCAGGACATCAAGGAGTGAGAAGCTAAAAGCGTCTCCTAAAGAGACCATCTCTTCTCAGATTAAAAAGAGGTTGAAGGGCTCAGAATCCAGGCCTCAGGCTTGAATGGAATTATAATTAAAAGGCTAATTTATGTGACTCTTTGAGTTCCATTCACCCAACTCACCACTGCTGCATAACCCTCCTAAAATACAGCTCTGAGGTACCCACTCTCCTGCTCACCAGCTCTGCAGCCCCTACCAAACCCAGCCCACAGTCCCTAGATGACCTCAGAGGCCCCCCGCATCTGGGTCCCGCCCTGACTCTCCCTGCTTCAGCAAACTCCTCACTCTTCCTACATCTGCCACTGCCCCCTGCCCTTCCTCACCCTGCTCCTCTGCTGGGATCCTTCTGTTTCCACACACCCCAAACCCACCCATACTTCCAGCCACTGCCAGTGACAGGATCCCCCCCACTCATTCTGACCCTCATCTCCCCTTCCTCACCCCGTCACCTCTCCTTTCCCTGAACGGGCTTGTACGTTGGTCACTGTCAAATGCAGGAGTTCAGGGCATCCTACTGGAAGGGGTTTTCTGAGGGGCAGGTGTGCCCTCCTAACTTTCGTCCAGCTTCCACTGCCCTCAGCAGTGTCCTGCACATTATTCAGACACGCTGAGTGCTCCCTGGTAAATGCACGAATGCCCGGAGTGTCCTGGTCTGACTCTCCCAGAGTTGGCTCTTTCCCACACACGCACCCAGAGTCCTGCACGGCCAGGGCTGAAGATACTTGTGGCTGACACTGAACTTGGTGAGGGTTTCCCATAGGTGTGGGGTTCCTGACTCCTCAGAGAATTCCTCCCCCAAGCCGGGATCCGTGTCCCAATTGCTCGTGAATGCTTCGTGGGGCACCTGGCTTGAGGTGGAACTCAGGCTGTCGGTGGGGAAGCTCACTATCTTTGAGATCAGTCTGGTTGCCTGGGTTAAAGTGTAGGTGCTACTGTGGTCTCCGTGTCACAGGGAGGACACTGAGCCCGTAGGGTTTAAGGGACTTGCCCAAGGTCATCCAGCTTGTGAGGAGCTGGAATTCGGATCCACTCTTATCCATGGCACACTATATCCACAACTTCACCCACGGCCTGTGAGAGAGGGAATTTGTAGTGTTGACGAGGGGGCTCCCAGATCTTGTAAATCATGTTCATTCTGTATGTTTGCATCCAGCACTGGGTGTAGCAGATTCCTGCCCCTTTGTTTGCATCCCTCCATTTATACTTTCTTGCTTTTTGCTCCAGATCACTACTAAAAATGTGTCAGAATGAGATTTTATTCTGTGATTGCCATTGTGTGATGAAAGCTTTGCTAGCCTGCTTGGGATTAAGGAAAACTGATTGGGAACACCCTGATTACCCCTGTGAAATAAGTGGTCAAGGCCTGCATCAGATGTAGAAGGGGAGGGGCGGGGCCTTTTCCTTAAAAGAAAAGATACGCCCTCAGAAGTGGCGCTCTGCTCATTCCGTGTCCGTGTTTTTGCCTTGTAGAACCTGGAGGGTGAAGTCATCTTCCGACTGAGGGCACCAGGTAACACTTTTACAATTCAAGTCTGAGTCTCCCCGACTCCACGCTTGTATATCTGGGGTCTGGGGAGGCCCAAGCAGGCTGTATTGGTAACCTGTCTCTTCCTGGGCTTTGGGCTTGGTCATCAACAGAACCACATGAAAAGCAATTCCAGGAGAGAAGGAGAAAACTGAGGGGAAAACAAAGGCCTAAAGCAGACGCGAGCAAAGGTGAGGAAAGCTTAAGTAGGGGAACAAGTTCCCTCAGGCCAGTGGAAGAGATAGAAGAAGTAGAAGATCAAGAAATCGAGTCCCCCACCACTCAAGAGGTGGTAGTAAGCCCACAGGAAAAGTCTGTACCGAGTGAAGAGATGGATGAGTCCAGAGGGGACTCTATTCCGGGATTAGAAGAAACGCATGTTGAAAGAGACAGCTCCTTAAAATCACCCCCGAACCAGGCAAACATGATGGTTCATGAAGAAGAAGAGGAGGAGAAAAAGGAAAAGGTGGAGGAGGAGAGGGAGGAAGAGGAGGAAGAAGAGGAAGAGCGTGAGAGTTCGTCTGTGGATGAGGTAGGCCAGCAGCAGATTCACTCTTGGGTATGGAAGGTGTGCTGTGTTCACTCCGTGTGTCCCTAAGACAAGCTGGGGTCCCCAGTGGCGCAGTCTCCACTGGGGTACATATAGAGAATAACAAATGTCTGCACACCTTTTATTTTTGTCAGCAGGGATCCAATTCTTATCTCACAGCAATGCTTTTTTTTTTTTTTTTTGTGGTACGTGGGCCTCTCACTGTTGTGGCCTCTCCCGTTGCAGAGCACAGGCTCCAGACATGCAGGCTCAGTGGCCATGGCTCACGGGCCCAGCTGCTCCACGGCATGTGGGATCTTCCCGGACCGGGGCACGAACCCGTGTCCCCTGCATCGGCAGGCGGACTCTCAACCACTGCGCTGCCAGGGAAGCCCCCAGCAATGCTTTTTAAAATTCACCTTCCTCTCCTCACATCCCATCTTGCAACCTACTCTGAAGTCACCCCTCGACTTTCCTCATCCCTCCTCGGTCCTCCCTCTTTCCCAGCTCCTCTTTATTGTGTAGACCAACTTAGCCCCTCCATTCCTTCTCTCTTTCCATTCTCTGCTTATGTAAGAAAAAAGATCCATATCCAAGTTGGCAGATAGCTCCCCTTAGAGTGCAGGGAAGTAACTCTCATATTAATAAATCTTGTCGGGCTTCCCTGGTGGCACAGCGGTTGAGAGTCCGCCTGCCGATGCAGGGGACACGGGTTCGTGCCCCGGTCCGGGAAGATCCCACATGCCGCGGAGCAGCTGGGCCCGTGAGCCATGGCCGCTGAGCCTGCGCGTCCGGAGCCTGTGCTCCGCAACGGGAGAGGCCACAACAGTGAGAGGCCCACATACCACACACACACAAAATAAATAAATAAATCTTGTCCTCAAAACACATTCAAACTCACAGAACAGTAATTTGAATTCCATAATCATGAAATTGCAAACGACTCTCTTCCTATATTGCTGTGGAAGAATTGGCATATGAGGCCTCTTTTTGAACAGGGACCCCAAACTCAAATGCCCACAGACATGCAATAGAAAAGAGGGCTGGACACCAAGTGTAAAATAGTGACACATGAGAGAGGCTACTGTCTTAGTCCTCTCAGGCTGCGCTAACAGAACACCACAGACTGGGTGGTTTATAAACAACAGACATTTATTTCTCACGGTGCTGGAGGCTGGGAATTCAAGATCCAGGCGCTGGCAGCTTCAGTGTCTGGCGAGGGCCTACTCCTTGGTTCACAAACGGCTGCCTTCTTTCTGTGTCCTTACATGGTGGAAGGGGCAAGAGCTCTCTGAGATCTCTTTTATAAGGGCACTAACCCCATTCATGAGGGACGGCTCTGCCTACATGACCTAATAACCTCCCAATGCCCACCTGCAATTACCAACACACTGGGGATATGAATTTTGGAGGGACATCAACGTTCAGTCGATGGCAACCATGCAGCCATTATTCAGTTCCAGCCAACAATGCCCTGTGGGAATGTAGGCTCAGAATTTCCAGATTTTCTGGTTTTAAAAAGAAATCAGAAATCCAGATTTTTAGGTGGAATTTCCCAATTTTAAAAGGCACTGTATGGGCAAAAAGCAATCACAGGCAAGATTTGTCCCACAGGTTTACAACCTCTGATGTCACGGAACCTGTGGTAGGGATCACCAAGTCTGTTTGATGATGGCAAGTCTAAAGTCTTGTTTTCTGCTTAGGTCAGAACCCAGGAAGAGAGTCTGGGAGCGGTCTCCCATGAGGAAATGGAGTCCTTCACAACGTCCAGTGGGACCACTTACTTTGTCTTCCTGCCCCTGGAACAAGAAGAGAGTAGCAAGAGGCCCCATTCCAACCTTTCTGCCATTCTCTTCAATGACACTTCCAGTGCCAAGGTCCTAGAACAAGTGATCATTCCATCCAGACTAGTTTTAGAAATTAAGAAACAGTGAGTAAAAAACCCTTTTATTCTCATTCTCCTTGAGTTTTATTAACAAGGTGAAATAGTATAATGGAAGATTGGACTCGTTTTGGAAAAGAAAACACGTAGGTAACTGAGGGTAGACATGAGAAACACAACACAAAGTAGCAGATGTCCAGGGATTTTTCGCAGTCACAGATATCCTCTGTGAGAGTGAGCCCTCTGCCTGTCCCAGGATGACTTGCTGGCCTGGGCCTTGTATCAATACAGAAGAAACAGGGTTTTCCCTAGAAGGTGTTTCTGGGTTCTAGATCCTGGCATGTCTGTTAATATTAGAGTTCCTTTTCTTTTCTTTTTTAGGAAAATTATATAGATATAGACCATAGTTATGAGTATATCAGTATGGTATTTTGCTCTGGTTATGTGACACATTTAATGTAGAAAATTGAAAAAAGTACAATGAAGAATATAGAATAATTTTACCACTGAATATCTACTGCCCCTAACTCCCAAATTTCTTTCTGGTCCTTTATGTTTGAATTTGGAACAAATGTAAAAATTTGCATTTGGCTCTTGGATAGCATTTGCATTGCCCTCCTGATACTACAGTGTCATAGCTAGGACTAACCAGCTAGAGATCACCTGGTTAGTCTACCTCCCATGTTTATACATGGACAGGAGACCAGAGGCAGGGAGTAGAAGGAGTAAAGTCAGGCCTTTGGACTCTATTCTTCTTCACCTCAGCATCATCTCACCTTGAAAATGTCTTCTGACTTGAACCTCATCCTCCTCCTTCCTCTGTCACAGGCCATTGTCTGCCCTCTCCATAGACCAGGGAATGAAGAAAAGCAAGGACCACCATCGGAGCTAATATTTATTGAGAAAGTTTAATACTCTCAATAACTAAGAGAGGGGTACTGTAATTAGCTTATTTTACAGGTGATTCTAGAAACTGAAGCTCAGAATTTATAACTTGGATAAGATCTCTGAGATAGGAAGTAGTTAAATCCAGGATATGAACCTAGACCCTGTAATTCCAGAGTCTTGAACCAAACACTATGCCATCTGGCCTTGAGACCAACCAAAAAAATAGTTCTGTGTTCAACGGATTGGATTTGAATGTTGAAGCATAGGATACATACCGAAAAGTATGGAAATTATGAGCATAACTCAATTAATTACCCAAAGGGAACACACCCAGTAATCAGTACCCACAGGAAAGACAGCACTACCAACCTCCTTCATGTACCCATCTCACGTCACTGCCCTCCCTTACCCAAGGATAACAAATATTCTAACTTCTGAATTAGTTTTACTTGTTTTTGAACTTACTTAAATGGAATCCCATGGAATGTACTCTTTTATATCCGGCTTCTTTTGGTGAACATGTGTATACATTTCTGTTAGCTATATAACTAAGAGTGGAATTGTTGGGAAATTGACTTATATGTGTGTCCATCTGTCTCAGAGGAGATACAACCAAAAGATACTGCCAAAGAGGTTTCAAAAGTGGTTTTGTTTTAACAGTTTACAGCAGTGTATGAGAGTTCCAGTTGCTCCACATCCTCACTTGGTTTTGTCAGTAGTTTTTATTTTAACCATTCTGGTGTATGTGTAGTGGTGTTTCTTTGTGGTTTTAATTAGCATTTTCCTGATGAGTAACGATGCTGTGTACCTTGTCATATACTTATTGGCCATTTAGTCATCTTTCTGTGAAATGCCTAGCCAAATTTTTTGCCCATTTTTTTTCTGGTGGATTGCCTATCTTATTTCTTATTAATTTATGTGAGTTATTGATCTCAGATATGAGTTTTTTATTAGTTAAATACATGGCAAATGTTCATCCTGCTCACTGTGCTTGCCTTTTTTGCTCTCTTAAAGGTATCTTTTGATGAACAGAAATCCTTTTAATAAGGTCCTAGTCATCAGTTTTTTTCACTAGGGTTAGGGTAATTTCTGTCTTATCTAAGATATCTTTGCTTGCCTCAAGGTCATGAAAATATTCTCCTGTGTTATCTACCATAAATGTTATAGTTTTAAACTTTCATAGTTAGATGTACAATTCAACTGGAATTGATTTTTGTTTATGTATGAGGTAGAAGTCAGATTCATTTCTTTCCCACATGGATAACCAGTTGACCCCAGGCCATTTGAGAAGACTCTTCTCTCTCCACAGCTCTGCCAGGCCTCGCATCACCACCTCCCCCTGATTGATTACTGTAGCTTTATATTAAGTCTTATTATCTGGTGGTGTAAGTCCTCCAACCTTGACGTCCTCCAACATTGTTTTGACTCTCCTTGGCCCTTTGTATTTCTATATAAGTTTGAAATCAGCTCATCAGTTTCCAAAAGAAGACATTTGCCGAGCTTTTAATTGTTATTGTATTGGATGTGTAGATACATTTGGAGAGAACCAACATCTTAACAATATATAGCCAAGAAAATCACTCTACATTTTAACAGGATGAAATAATAAACTGGGAAGAATATTTGCAACTCACATCTCAGTCAAAGGACCTCATGTTCCCAATACATAAAGAGATTCTAGAAATTAATAAGAAAAAAGGCAACTACACACTAGAATGATGGACAAAAGATATTAATGGATAGTACACAGAAAAAGAAATTTAATAGTCTTAAACACATGAAAATATGCTCAATCTCAGTCATAATATGAGAAAATTGTCAAATTCAAGAGTTTGACAGTACATTCTGAAGCTATGGATAAATAGGAACTTTTATTCATTGTTGATGGGAGTTCAAGTTGCCTTGCAACAGAAGCAGTTTGGCTGTATCTACCAGATCCACAAATGTATTTCAGGCTTTGAATTTCAGGGAATTTAATCCTATAGAAATTGTTCTACACTTGACATATGTACGAGGTTATTCATTGCAGTCTTCTTTGTAAGAACAAATGGTTGGAAACCACCCAATGTCCTTCAACAGGGGGTCTGGCTAAATGAATGATGGTCCACCCAAACAAAGAGATACAGTGTAGTGGGAAATAAAATAAGGAAGAAGTAGTAGAAGGGGGAAGCACTTTAAGCATCAGTGTGGAAAGATATCTCCCTGGTCACAATTGCTGACCCTCGCTGGTCTCTCCCTTAGGCTTCGAGCTGGCTTTTTTGAGCACTTAGAGAAGTGGTTTGACCAATGTGCCCTCAATGCCCGGGTCATCGTGGCCACCAAGATTGATGAGCTGGATTCAGAACTGGAGCTGCGTCTGCACCTGCACCAGCCAAGAGCCCAGCTCATTGAAAAGGACATCCACAACGTCAGGGCAGGTACTGCAGACCCCCGGTGTCTGTGCCACTGCAGCCCTACATTCATTAGCAGCTTGTACCACGCAACGCTTAGCATGTTGTCATCACACGTTGGAAGATGTGCGTGAGGGTTCATACCTCTCAGGTTGGCAGAGAAGGTTGTACTCAGAATCCTCATTTAAGGTTTTTTTTAAAGAAGGTGTTAGATGCTGAAATGAAGAGTATTGTCCTATTTTAGCTTTGTGGATCCCAGATATGCTCACACACCTGTCAGACACACACCTGCATGGCAGATACCCTAGAGGCAAGCCTCTAGTTCAGGAATCAGAGCTAACAGGTTCAACCTGTCTAGCTGTGGGATTCTGGGCAGGTTACCTGACCTCTCCGATCCCTTCCTAACCTGCAGAAGGCATGCTGTTGGTGGTAATTAATTCTCCTTGAAATGGTACAGTGAGGAATCATGAGCATCTAGCATAAACCAGAACCTCCAAAAGTGGTAGCCATTATTTTCAGCTTATAATTTTTAACACTTAAAAAGACGTGCCCTTTCTCTCTAAGGCAGAGGGCTCCATTAATTGGAGGGAGGGCACTTTCATTTGGATCCTTCAACGGCTCCTGTCAGGTTTTTACTCGAGTCACACTTCAAGCTCCATTATTGACCCTGAAAGCTTCCAGAGAGCCTCCACGTGACCCCACCCAACCTCCTATTGCCTGGAGCAGCGAAAGAGTGTGGACTCCAGAGGCCCAATGCTTGTGGCCTTGGGAGACCAGCTTCACTTTTGGAACCTCGTTGTCCTCATATGGGAAATGTGTGCGTTAATTATAAGTATAAACAAAGATGCTCCCTGAAGGCTGATTTCCTTCCCCTTCCCTGGCTCCTGGCCCAGTGCATAATGTGAAAAACGAGGCTGGAGAAGCAAAGCCCCAGAATCCCACCATTTGTTTTTGGCAGAGCTGAGACCATAGCACTTCCTCCACTCCAGGCAGTAGGAGGTGAGATGAGGTGAGCTGGGACTCTCTGCTAACTCTAAAGGCCTATGATGGAGCTCTTGAAGTCCATTGTAACTGAGGCTCATTGGAAATGAGAAGCCACTGATATAAAGGGACACATGCCAACTGCCCAGCTTTGTGCTGGCTCTTTTCTCCCAGGCCTTCGCATCGAGATCCCTGCCCTCCCCAACACCCATCCCACCTGCTCCTGGGGTGGGAGGTGCTGTCCGTCTCCCAGGCTTTGTTCCCTTCTGCTGCAGGCAGGGTATCTCCACCGCAGGAACCTCGCTGATCACAGCCGGCCAGATCCTCCTCTCCAGTTAAAGACCCAGGGCTGTCTCATATTGGCCTCCCTGAGATCTGTGTCCATTCCCAGGCCAGGCCCCGGGGAGGGCAGTGGGGACAGGATAAGGGACCTTGGCCTGAAAGGTCCCTGCTCTGTAGCTGGCCCGGGAGAGGCACGTCACTGTCCAGGAAAGCGCTGTCCTGAGCTGGCTTGAGATCCTGGAGGGCCTCATCTCCCCTTGTCCTTTTCCAGCCGAACTCTTGCTTCACCAAGAGCGGCTGGACAGCCACTGTGCGGGGGTGATGGAGATGCTGAGGAAGGAGAGGAGGATGTTCTGCCAGTTCCAAGAGGAGCAGAACATGAGGAGCAAAGACTTCCAGCGCAAGATTTGCGACATGGAGCACAACTTCTTGAACGCCACCAAGAGCCAGAAGTAAGGGCACTGGGGGTCTCAGCTGCAGCCTCGTGGCCCTAGAATCCCCGCCAGGTGGCTGTTCTCAGAGGAGTGGTTACCCCACCCCCTGTGGGTAATAGAAGGGTCAGGGTTTCCGGAAGGGTTTTCACCTCTTCGCAAGGGTGCAGCTGTGTGAAGCGTCTGGCTGGGGGCTGGGTGCTGGGGGTGGGGGAGCAGCCAAAGAGAGAAAAGGGTGCCCGTGGTCAGAGTGCCGGGGTGCAGATGATGTGCCCTGAAACGTCCATGGTGGGAAGGACCGCTCCTATCAGGGGAAGTCAGGAAGAGCTTCCTGCAGGAGGCCCTCCGGCCTGGGATGGAGAAAGGTGGGGAGGGGGCAGGGTTCCCCCGTCGGAGAGGAGCACTGGCCCAGCTCGAGGTGGAGGTGCCCTGCTCTCAGGGCAGAGTGAGGGGTCCCAGGAGGCCCCTCAGGGGTTTGAGGTGAGGTGCCTGTGAGTTATAGCGGGTGGAGGGAGGAGGAGGCGGAGCCAGTAGGACCTGGGGATTCTCTTAGCAATCTGGTGGCAGGGGCCGGACAGAGGAGAGGGCTGCCCTCTGGTCCAGCTCACTGAGAGCCCCACATGCACTGGCATCGTGAATTTCCTTCTAAGGCCTCTTTTTCTACCCAGAGAAGACAGGCAGTGGTTCTGGTGACCCCACAGCTGGGCATGGCATGTGGAGCTCAAGCCACCTCCCAGGCTGACCGCCCGTGCCCAGGTCACCACCCTGCCCTCCCGTGTCCCCCAGGCTGGTCACTCTCAGCAGCACTCTGCACCAGGAACTGCTCAGCTACGTCGACGTCGTCCAGGTGTCCCTGCGCAGCTTCCGCCAGTACCTGGAGGAGAGCTTGGGCAAGCTTCGCTACACCAATGTTGAGTTTGTCAGGCACTGCAGGTGAGAGCCAGCATCTGGGGCCTCTGTGGGCCACTGGGCTTCCTCTATTGAGAGGTGGTCTTGTTTGCCTCTCCATTTTTTAATAGGGACAAAATATCCGTAACATAAAATGATCCATTTTAACCATTTTAGGCGTCCAGTCCACTGGCATTAAGTACATCCACACTGTTGTGCTACCATCACCACCATCCATCTCCAGCACATTTTCACCCTCACAAATTGAATCTCTAAACACTAACTTAAACACTAAGTGTCCATTTCGCCCTCCCCCAGCCCCTGGGAACCACCATTCTATTTTCGGTCTCTATGAATTTGACTACTCTAGGGACCTCGTAGAAGTGAAATCACACCAGATTTGTTCTTTTGTGTGTCTGTTTTTTTCACTCAGCATGCTGTCTTCAATGCTCATCCATGTCACAGCATCTGTCAGAATTTCATTCCTTCTTAAGGCTCCAATATTCCATTGTGTGGATGTACCACATTTTGTTTATCCATTCATCTCTTGATGGACATTTGGGTTGTTTCCCTGCTTCTGTCCTTGAGCTACCTGCATTTGCTTTTCCATGGTCTTGTACTTTTAATCTAAAGCCTTGTCAACCACAGTATTTGGACTGGGTGGAAAGGTTCAGGTCTGATCAGTGGATTTATTTCTCCCAAATTATTTTCAGATTGTTCTCAGAGGGAGGCAACTTTTCTTCTGAAGAAATTGACTCACTGTGTCATCGACTGGAGAAGGAAGCTGCCCGGATAGAGTTTGTTGAAAATTTAATCATGATCAGGATGGAGAAGATGGAGAGCGAGTACCTGGACCAGGTGAGCAGGCCCCACCATGACCTCTAGCCAGGCTCCCGTCATACCCGCTTACAAGGTGGTTGCCTTGCTCACTGCCTGATAGGCTGGTCAAGCCCCCTTCCCAACCATTAGCTGAGCCTGTCCCCCTCTGCTTCTAAAGTCCAAGAGTTCCAAATTAAGCCCGACTCCTTTACTTTTTCTCTTTCTTTAAGGCTAATGATATCATCAACAAGTTTGAAAGTAAATTCCATAACCTGTCTGTGGACCTTATTTTCATAGAGAAAATCCAGCGGTTGCTGACAAATCTGCAAGTGAAAATCAAGTGCGAGGTAGGACAGACTCATTCTTCCTCTGCCCCATGGGGCTTGCACTCCAGCCCGGAAGTCAGAGATTAAATCGTAATAGTTTCTAACATCCACGGAGTTATTATGCACCATGCAGCCTGCCAGTGGGCTTATTTTGATTAACTGTGTGAGTCCTCACAAGAGCTGTGTGAGGCAAGTACCGTTCTTATCCCCATTTTAGAGATAAGGAAACTGAGGCAGAGAGTCATTAAGTGACTTAGGGCAAGAACACAGAGTTCTTAAATGGTGGAGCCAAAATGTGAACCCAGGTCTGACTGACACCAGAAATTCAGGCCTTAGACATGCCAGGCCATCTGGGCTACAGAGGCCATGAGGGCTGTGTGAGGTGCGTGGGGATGTAGAGGAGAGGATTTCACCTGGACTAGGAAAGTGGTGTTTCCCAAGGCTTGATGGTGAAGGAAGAGCCAGCCAGGCAGGAGGGTGGGGAGCAGTGTCCTGGAGAGATCGTGAAAAAAATCCTGGGAAGCTGGAGCCAAGGTGAGAGAGAGAGCTCGAGCAGGAAAAAGCGGGGAGCAATGAGGCTGGAGCGGGGGCCGGGTCAGCAGGGCCGTGTGAGCTGGGCTCCTGGTGCTGGAGTGAGGGTCAGGGCAGTGGGGACAAGGGAAGGGTGCTATTTATTACAATTTTTTAAGCTGTATAATCTTGAAAAGTTTCTTCAAAAACATCACTTGATGGTTTCTCTCTCCCTAATGTGTTGCCATTTTTACTTAACCATTCCTTTTTGGAGGAACATCTGGTGGGTTTCACTTATAATATACACAATGGTGTGTTAGACATGCTTGCACTGGAAACTCTGATGGTGTCCATAGGGTGCCTCCCAGAGCTGGAATTACTGGGTTAGAGCATGAATGTTTTAAGGCTCTTTGTACTTTCCAGGTGGCTTGTACAGACATCCCCTCACCAATAGGGCATGAGTGTGTCCTCCTAACGCCCTCAACCAGTACTGCAGGTCACCAGTTTTATTTTTAAAACTGACTATTTGACAGTAAAAAAAAGTCCTTTAAATTTGCATTGATCGAGTTTCTGATATGACTGTGCATTGTTCCCCCTGATTTCATTTTTTCGGTACTTAATCCACCTCTCAGATAATGATGTGCGGAACATCTTCTTGATCAAAATAAGTATTCTAGAAACAAATCTCAGAACCTCTGGTTTTTCTAGGTTGCAAAATCCAATTTGCAAACAGATGGATTAAATTCTTCTCTGGAGCAGCTTCAAAGCAAGGTGCAAATGTGCCAAAGCTCAAGGGGAGATGAAAAAGTAAGTGCTCAGTGGATACTAAGTTATGAATAGTAAAGATGCATCAGGCCAGAATCGTAAACTGGAAATAAACTTACATCTGTGGTCAAGGTTTCTCCACCACCAGCGGGGCCTCTGAGCCTTCCTACTTAACCCCTGTTTTATTCAATGGAATTAAGGACGAGAAAAGAAGCCAGCCATTGCCCCCGGCCCCTAGCACCCCCCAGGCAGGCATCTTGAGGCCAGTGAGCACAAGGGCTTGAGTCTGGCCTCCCTCCCCCTCTGATGTCACCAGGCCTCCCTCCCTGTAATTGGAACGCAGCCCTGGATGAATAACAGAGGCAGGACTCTGCGCTCTGAACAACCACCTTTTGTTCGATTTTCCTTTTGTTTTGACCATTGCACATAAATTGGTTACTTCCATTTTCTGTGTATAAGCTGTGAAAAGTCCAAATTGGAGCAAAGTCTGGGAGAAGCGAGGTTCCAGGTGCCTGCCAGGCCCTGACCAGCGTAGCGGGTCTCTGCGTGCTTACATTGTTGACTTGCTTGTTTTTCTGCCTCTAGTGCATGTCTCTGTCCCTTGTGCCACCTGCACCCTGGTCACTCCAAGTAATCTTTTCTCCACAGTTCAGCCAGGCACTCGAGAACCAGATGTCCTGGCCAGGGGTTCTGTCTTCCATTTCAGTGACTAAGTTGAGGTTTTATTGTTATTAGCACTGAGAGGACATTTATTTTTCTATCTTTACTGCTTTTTCTTGCATAGTTACATGTGCTTGGTGAAAAAAGTTCGAACATCCACAAAGCACAGAGTGGAGGTCCCGTGTACCTCTTGTGTTCTCGTGCAGATGTTTCTACACATACACGGGGGGAGCAGGGGAAAACCAGCTTAATCTGCTGTGACCGCTTCAGCAGGCCCTTTAGGGACAGCTCTCTCTCTTCAGAGCAGAAGCATTTGCTCTCCCACATTTCCTCACTTCCTATCTGATGTGTCAGGGCACTGGGCAGGGTAGCAGGGGGCTTGCACAGACCCTGGCATGGGGTGGGGAGCATTTGCTTGAGCGGGCGGGTGGTCCTGTGTTGGTGGAGGACACTGGTTGGACTCTCCTGCCGGGTGGTCATCAGGAGGCGGAAGCAATGCATCAGATGCTCGGTGAAGGCAGTGGGGACCAGGGAAGGGTGTGCCCAGGGCCGTGTGCTCAGTGCCACATTAAAGAAGACCTTCTGGCTGCTGGGTGCAGAAAGGCAGGGAGGCAGGTAGGAATGAGGCAGAGTGCCAAGACCGAATAGTGTCACCACTCGAGACTCCAGCAGGGACATGTTCCAATCCCAGGGTTGAGCGGCAGGGGAATGGGCGGGATTCAGGGTGCATTGGAAATGAAGGGAGTGGGAAGAGGCCAAGGCTCCACCTGGCCTGGGTCATCCATTAGGTCAGTGAGCCATTCAGGGAGCAATGTGTGGGGACCACTGAGCGCTGTGCGTGCTGCTTGGGGAAGGTGAACATCCTCACGGGTGTTTCCCTGCCCCCTGCAAGGTATGGTCTGTGGGATTGTTGCTCTAACGGGTCATGTATTTGACGTATTCGATCTGATAGCCAGATCACCCTCCAGAAAGGCTGTGGCCATTTCCCGCCTACACGCCCTCGCCATCTTGGGCCGAATATTTCCTTCTACACGTAGAGCATTAGAACTAGAAGAGATCCGAAGGAACATACTGTGTCCCCATCACACTGACGGGGAGATTAAGTAGAACAAGCTTAAATCATTTGCCCAGAGCAAACCCCTAGAACCAGGAATAGAACTCCCGATGCCCCATCAGGGAAGGATCCGCTGCTGCAGTGGAGCCACCTGAGAGAGCCAGCCCAGGGCTCCCCACTCCCACAGGGCCCTCCCTGCAAGTGAGGGGCCTCCATGGAGCCAAGAGGTGTCCTTGCCAGCCAGCCGGTTCCTGCAGTTCACATGGAGTCAGCCTGCCTGCCCGCAGCCTGCTTCCTGTGGCTTTTTTCCTCCATGTTCGCACTAGATAGTGACCACAGAAGACCTCCTTGGCCTTGTTCGAAGTTGGAAAGAAAAACTGAGCCCGAGGATTCAGTATCTCAACTGCAAGCTGAACATGGTATCTGTGACTCAAGTGGTCCTTACCGTAAGGAACGGGATGGGGTGGCCATGGGGAAGAGCGGCTGAACTGTTGGGTCCTGGCTTCCAGGAAACCCGCAGGGCTCAGCACAGCCCAAGGCAAGAAGATCTCCCAGGCCACTGCTGGAAGCCAGGCCTGCTGGGATGCCTTGGAAAGGCCACAGGCTGTGGAGTCAGATCTGGGTTCCAATCCCAGATGGGTCACTTCCCTGCACTGGTCTCTTAGGAGACCCCTCGCCTCCTGGCAGCACCTCCTCCCGCCATCAGGGCCCACCAGCTCTCAGGGCAGCCTCACCTCTCAGCCTCTTCCTTCCCACCCGCTGCCATGAGCAGCCACTGGCTTCTCTCCACCCCACCCCCATGGCCTTGTCCAACCCCCCGTCTCTTGCCCACGTGGCTGCCCTTATCCTCTCACTTCCCCCATGATCCATTCCCAGAGCTGCAGCCAGACCTCATGTTGGACAAGGCCAGTCTTCCCGTGTCACTCTCCTGCCCTTGGAACAAAATCCAGACCTTTTACCTAGACCTGCGCAGCAGCCTCCTCCGAGGTCTGCCCTCCACGGGCACTTCATTTCTCTGGCCCCGTAAGAGGCCTCTTCCCCCAGGCCTTCTCTCACCCCCTGGTTTTGGTGGCATGTCCCACTTCCCCATGAGCCCACAGACCATGCAGTGAGGTCTCCCTTTTAGGAGCCGTCTCCCCTAGACGGTGTGTCCCAAGAGGGCAGAACCTGTCGCCCTCACCCACCCTCTCTCACCAAGCTTTAAACACCAGAGGTGCTCAACCAGCTTCCAGAAGGGCTGTGACAGAGCCAATGGGAGCATAAGCGGACACCCCTCAAGTTCTGCTCTGGCCACCCTCAGGCCCTGCCTCACACTGCCACGCTCTGAGCCAGCCCTTCCTTCTTTGGGGAGGCTCTTCCCGCTGTGCCACTAGCGCTAAGCTTCCATCACACCATCAGTACTGCACCCCACAAGGTGAAACTTAGGAGTCCAGCTGGAGTCCTTCCCTTACAGTGCTTACAGTCTAGCACTGAGCCAAGATGCAGGATAAAATAGGGAAGAGTTCACCTAAGCACTCGTGGTGGGCCACCACTCCCACCCTTTCTCTAAGGTCCAACTCGAGGTGGAAGTGGCCACTCACTCATCCACGTACTCATTCACTCACTTGTCCGTTGGTCAGAAACACCGCCTGGGCACATCTACGGGTGGCCTTACAGGTCCATGACCCTCAGCCTCAGGGAAGACGCTGGAACTTCCCCTTCATAACACTGGCCCCATTTTTTTTTTTTTTTTTTTTGCGGTATGTGGGCCTCTCACTGTTGTGCCCTCTCCCGTTGCGGAGCACAGGCTCCGGACGCGCAGGCTCAGCGCCCATGGCTCACGGGCCCAGCCGCTCTGCAGCATGTGGGATCTTCCCGGACTGGGGCACAAACCCGTGTCCCCTGCATCGGCAGGCGGACTCTCAACCACTGTGCCACCAGGGAAGCCCTGGCCCCATTTTTGACCATTTATTTGTGGTCAAATAAATGTCTTGTCTCTCTGACCAGACTGTAAGCTCCATGAGGGTAAGGGTCACATGTGGCCTCTTCATCCTGTGTCCCATACCCAGGTAGAGGCTTGCAGAAAGCAGGCACTCAAGAAACATTTTTGAAGCATGCACGTGTGAATGAATGAATGAATGAATGAATGAATAGTCCTCTAAGGTAGATATGATCACTGCTACTTCACGGAAGGGAAAAGGGAGGCTCAAAGAGGTCAGGCAGCTGGCCTCCAGCCACAGCACCTGGGCAAGGTGGTGCTGGGACGGGAACCCAGCCTGCCTGCCTGCCTGCCACCCACACAATTGGGCCCTGATCTTTGGCCTTCAGGACAACATCTTGACCAACCTGGTGGTAGAGAGTGACATCCTGGTGTCTTCAGAAGCCCATGAAGAAGAGGCCAAGGTAGACATTGTCACCCCCGAGTCCTTCACCCAGCCAAGCCGCATGGGGAAGTCCCTGATTGAAGACCCAGCTGTGGAGGTGGTCAGGAGGATCCTGCAGTGAGTGGCCTGGGTGTGCACAGTGGGGCCCTGAGCCTTCGGGAGCCAGCCCCCATGTGAGCCCACCCTTGACAGCTGTGACCTTATGCGGGGGCTTCTCCTCTCAAAGCCTCAGCTTCCTCTTCTGAAGTGGGGCTCACGATTGGGCAGACTCGCGTGGCATCGTGGGCGAACTGGGATGGTGCCCAGTGCCTGGCCTGAGCCATGCTTGTGGTCACGGGGGAAAAGCTCACATCCTTTCCTTTGGTTTCAGATTTCCTGACTCCAAATGTCCAACCCAGCAGTGTGACAAAGAGCGGTCCCAAACAGGTAGAGGCAAACAGGTCTCAGGGCACCGGTGGTGGGGCAGCTGGTGGTGCCACCCGGCCCCACCTCACCTTGGATTCTCTGTTCTTGTCCTGGGTGCTCGTCACCCAAAGGCTTGAAGCGACTGCGGAGCCGGGTAGACAACTCCGTGAAGAAGGGCTTGTCCACTGCCAGTGCCACCTTGGCAGCGAGGTAGAAAGGCTAGGCTGCCTGCGATCTCCCCGCCTCAGACCCCACCCCGCCACCCTTTACCAGACCATGTCCTCAGAGTGCACCTCCTGTGCTCACAGCCCTGACACTCCAAGGGACCCCACAAGGGGCCGGCTTTGACACCGGCTTTAGACTGGTCTGTGCTCACCCCCGCCCAGTGGCTTGGCTCACATGGCCTCCCACCCTGGGAACCTGTCCGGGAGTTGGGTGGTTTTCCACGGTATTGTTTGGCTTCCTGGATTGCCGCTAGAAATAGCGATCTGTCCTCCTGCGAGTCTGACTTCCACAAGCCGGCTTCCTGAGTTATTTATTGTAGCTAAGGGGTTGGTGTCCTAGGCAGGTTGTTGCAGCTTATGGGCCAGAGTTCTCTACTTATATATGGTCCAGCTGTTGTCCATTTGCATATTCAGTCTCTCAGTGGTTACCAATGAAGTACATGTTGCTAGGGCTGCCAGAAAAAAATTCAGGATGCCCAGTTAAATTTGAATTTCAGATGAACAACACGTAATATTTTTAATATTATATATGTGTGTCCCAAATATCGCATGGGATGTTCACTAAAAATTTCTCATTGCTTATATGAAATTTGAGTTCTTTTTAAAAATTTATTGTTGTATAGTTGATTTACAGTGTTGTATTAAGAAATTCAAGTTTAACTTGTATTTTTATTTGAAAATTTGGCAACCCTACATGTGGCTCAACCTAGTTTTCTTTGGGTCCTCACCACAGAAAAGGATACAGATTTCTGGGCCCGAGCACCTCTGTCCCTTGACCACTCTCGGCAGCCTTGTGTGGGTTTTAGTGGTCAGGGCTCCAGCCCCGCGATAAGGCTGTCTCCAGAGCTGCCGAGCGGGAGGGAGCATCTCGAAGCGCGGGGCCGCACAGGCAGGCCCGGGGTGGGGTGGGGGGGCTCACGTGGGCTCAGGTCTGCCTGTGTTCATCTCCAGCCTCCAGAGCACTGACACACCTTTGCCCCACAGCATCACACGGTACACCAAGCCCAACAGACTAGATAGAAAGTACCAGGTGCTCGGAGACAAGCCACCTCCTCCGGCGGAGTAAGTGTCAATGCCATGTCCTTTAACTCCATTTTAACCTGTCATCTTTGTCAGGGGGCAGCTAAATCTAACTCAGCCAAGGGAAATGGGAAGTAGGGGGCAGAGCAGGAGAGGTCGGCATGGGGATGGGTAAGAGTCAAGATTGGTTTGTCTCAGCCTAACTCACCTAAATTTATTGAGAGATAGATCCACCAAATTTAGACGTTCACCAAGAAGCCATTCTTCTTTCCTTTGAACAATAAGTTCATTTCTATTCAGTCACCTTTTGTTCCTTAAGGGCCAGCTGAACCGTCTACTGAGACTTGGTAGTAGGGCAACCAGTCAAGGTGCTTTCTAGACGTTGGGCCTGAAGCACCCAGAGGGGCCCACTCGGGAGTAGCTCTTGGCATTCCAGTTGCCCATCGCCCCACTCCAGCTGGCAGGGCTTCTTTGGATCCTGGAGGAAAAGCCAGCTACAGAACAACCTCGAGTCCCAACAGGGACCTAGATAGTCAGGTTTCAGCTCTCAGTGGGGAGTTGTAGGCAGATATTGGAGGAGACTAGAAGAATTGAGATTTGGTAAGAACTGACAAAACGTACATGACAGCGAGATCCGTGCCAGTTTCCGGGGAGGTCACAAAACCTCAAAGCCAATGAATAGGGGTAGAATCTACTAATCACGAGAGAGTGCTATAGTTTCCCACTGAAACATAAAATTTATGTCACCCTTCTTTTTGATTCTTGTTTACAAAACAAGTCTGGTCTCATTAGCTTTGCCTGATTATTTACATAAGTGCAGCAGGCGTGGTGACTGACCACCTAAACTTTTTACGTTTGCGTCGCTGGAACTTCTCAAAAAGAATCTCAGATTAGACTCTTAAAAGCCTCTTGAAGCCAAAAAGGCGAGTCAGATTTCACCTGCAGTACCTATAGATTTGGGTGAAAGCCTCTCTTCTTGAGGTCCCCACAGTACCTTCAGGTTTTCCTTACTCACCTGTGAGGCTGGGAACCTCATTAGCCAGGTGCCAGGTGGGTTTTCCCAAGAGGGCTCTGAAGCACTGTCTCCATCAAGTCAACCTTAGTTTCTTGAAACTGTTTGGTCACGTCTGATCCTATGCATCGTTGTCCATATGACATTTCAGTCAAAGCCTTGGTTATACATCAATGTTTCCAGTTACGTCCTGTTACAAGGAGGACAGCTTTTTGTGGAATTCACACAAATAATTATATTGCCATAAAATAAGTAAACTTAACAGGAGTTTCCGAATTCTAGAGTGCATATGAGCCGGTGAAACATCCAACCTCTTTCAAATTAGCCCTTTTTCCTCTTTAGCCTCAGGCAGTTGCTTTCAGGAGTTCCTCTGTCCCTTGAGAGCCCTGATGGGGACAGGACGCCTGAATTTAGGTCAAGCGACCGTAGGGAGTTGAGGGCTGGAGTGGGAAAGGAGAGGTCTGGCAGGGTGGACAGAGAGACAGGCGAGGTAGGGCTATGAAGGGGTCATATCAAAGGAAGCCAGGGAACTGAAGGGAAGGTGGAAGGTGGCAAAAGGAGGAAGAAGGAGCATAGGCGTGGTGGGGGAGAGAGGTCTTGGGGGGGGGTCTCCCCTCCAGTTTGGGGAGATCTTGTTTCCCCAAGAAGCCAGTGAGGTTCCAAATTATCCTTAGTAAAATCACGCCAGGGTCATGAATCCCACAGTGGAAAAGTATTTGGGAAAGTATAGTGAAAGCATGCAGAGGAGCCTAACGTTTGCTCGAGGGGAGAGTTTTTGTCAAGGTCAACAGACAGCAAATTACTTTTCCAGAAAGCAGTCGGGAAAGGTATAGTGAAGGCCCTAAGTTTATGCCTTTTGTGCAGGTCCGTGGGTCCCTCTACCAAGGAAACCATGTATGAAGAAGAAAACGCTTGCATGATAAACCATATGCAATACTTTTCATCCCAGTTAAAAATGGGAAAAAAACCCTAAAGGTCCAAAAATGGGGGATTGTAAACCACGGTGCATACATACTGGATGGTGTCACACAGCCATTTAAAATGATATCATAGGGCTTCCCTGGTGGCACAGTGGTTGAGAATCTGCCTGCTAATGCAGGGGACACGAGTTCGAGCCGTGGTCTGGGAAGATCCCACATGCCACGGAGCGACTGGGCCCGTGAGCCACAACTACTGAGCCTGTGTGTCTGGAGGCTGTGCTCCGCAACAAGAGAGGCCGCGATAGTGAGAGGCCCGCGCACCGCGATGAAGAGTGGCCCCCCGCTTGCCACAACTAGAGAAAGCCCTCGCACAGAAATGAAGACCCAACACAGCCAAAAATAAATAAGTAAAAATAAACAAAAACAAATAAAATGATATCATAATGTAGGGGGAACACTTTTAAGTGTGCAGAATGTAAAATGCCCATGAACCTAGCTCCAGACCAATTTAAAAATCAGCAGAAGGAAATACAGTAAAATGTTAGCATTTATTTTTTTCTTCTTGCTTTTCAGTTTATTTCGAATTTTCTTTAATTACGATGAATGAATTTTTAAATGAAAGATCACATGAGTAATATACATGTATTTTAGAAAATGCCAAAACTGATGTGTGTGTAAAGCACTCACTGCGTCACTTTATAGAAACTGTGCAAAAATAGCTGTCCTACAGGTACATGCAGTTCTAACACATCTGTCCCTTATTTCAGTCTTAACTGTTGAGACAGTTGACCTAACCGACAGGAATATTCACTGGATCTGTGCAGGTTTGTTCAGTAAAGACCTCGTGTGTGCACAGTCAACCCAAAGGCCAGAGGTACCAGAAAGAGGATGTTTGGTCCTACAGGCAGTCTTGCTCGTTCGACTAATATTTATAAGAAATCATTCTTTCTTCCCTCAACCAAGACTGAGGCACTGATAGGTGCAGGCACTGCGATGGGACAGGGGATTCCATGGTGAACAAAAACAGACACACAGTGTGTGTCCTGGTGGACTTCACCAGGTGCTGGGAGAGATGGGGCTAATGTCCAGTCACACAGATCAGTCCCCAGTCCCCCTGTGGGGAGTGCTGTAAAGCTGAGGGCCACGAGAGCATTGGAACAAGGCAGTCAGGAATCACCGCTGAGCCAGGATCTATGGAAGAGCAGGAACAAACGTGACCAAGAGGAAAATTGGTATTCCCTGGAGAGGAATCAGTGTGAGCAATGGCCCTGGGGCAGGAATGAGTAATTACAAGAAGTGATGAAGACAAAAAAGAACAGAGACACTTGGAAGCTGCCAAGCTCAGCTTGTCACATGCAAGAGGCATTCAACTAGATGAACAGAAATATTAGGTGGGGACATGCTTGGGCATCCCGAGCTGTCCAACTCCAGTTCTGGCCGGGCTGCTGAGTACTCAGAATGCTCAGTCCCTTTGGCTTTGTCCACACCGTTTAGTGTGATTAGACAAGGCCTCTCAGGGATCTGTCTCCTGTGTGTTGCAGGGATTTTAAAGGCATCATCCTGAGCCTCCTCTGGGAGAGCAACGAGCACCTGCTGACCATGGTGGAGGTGAGGCTCTACCTGCCCCTTTGCCATCCGCTGGTCACACGTCCCCAGTGGGCTCTGCCTCCTGCCTTCTGCTGATAATGGCCTTTGGGTGAAACTGAACAAAGGGGACTGCAGCCCTCATGACTACAGTACCCAGCTTCTGTCACCTCATGTGCTGTCTTTCATCCTAGAAATTCAAGCTCATCCATTCATTTACCCATTTGTTCAGCCACCAACCGTTTCTTGGCTACTGTGTGTCAGATACCGGGTGTGCCAAGAGGAACAAGCCCCGTCTCTGTCCCTGAGAGGCCGGCACCCAGCAGAGGGTGACAGACACGGTGGCACTACAGAGGGATGGGTGGGGCCGTGGGAGCAGGGGGCCTCTAGTAGGAGCGACCCAGGGCTCCGGTCCAGTGCACCCCACACAGGGGTGTCTGTGTGCTTCCTGTCTGCCTCCCCCTGTGCTGTGAGTCTTCAGAGAAGAGCTCTGGGTCATCCGTATTAGTGGCCCAGCTTGGCGCTTCAGAGAAAGCTCTCGGCCTGGTGGGTGGAAGACCAATTTCAGTCTTGAAAGATACCTAGAATTATACCATTGGCTCGCTCATGCCTCGCACAGCCCTGGGATACTGACAGTGGTGACAAGGACAGACAGGGAAGAGGAGCAACCCTGGCAGAGAGGACAGCAGTAGAGAAGGCCAGGGGGTGAGGAGAGCACAGTGGAGGATGCCAAGATGCTGGGCCAGAGCCCCCTGGGGAGGGTCGTGGCACCCACACTTTCAACCCTTTCCTGCAGGAGTTTTACCACAAAGACAAGCACTCAATCACCAGGCCCGACTGCATGTACGGAACCTTTGACCAGTGCGCAGAGAACATCTGCAGGAAGATCCTGGTGTACCACAGCCAGGCTGACGAGTACCACAACTCCTGCCTCATAGGTGGGTGTGGCCAGCAGATGGGCTGCAGGCCAGTGGGGTTGAGGGCACAGAGCCTCTCACGGCCTGAATGCTGCCTTCCTGACCTGGAGGTCACTGGGGAGGCAAAGGAGCCTCCCTGTGAAAAGCTGACATCTTACAATTAGGTAAAAACCTTGATCAGATTTAACTAGGGAGAAACAACAATGCCAAAAAAAATTCACTTTTCTCGAGAAATATGGTGATTTGTATCACTAAAAATGTTTCACTCATTGAATAGATATTTTTTACAGCTTTATTGAAACATTCACTTAATGAATTTAATACATTTAATTTTATTTAATTTTAATGTATTAAAATACATTGAATTGTACACTTTACACCCATTCAATGGCTTTTAATATAGTCATAGAGTTGTGCAACCATCACCACTGTGAATTTTAGAACCCACTGTCCCTCCATCACGTCCCCAGCCGTAAACAACCGCTACTTTCTGTCTCTCTAGATGTTCCTACCTGGGCTTTCACATGAATGGAGTCATGCAGTATTATTTGTTCATTCGGTGATGGACATTTGGTTGTTTCCACCTTTTAGCAATTATGGTTGCTGCTGCTGCAAACGTTCACGTGCATGTTGTGTGTGGATGTGTGATTTCATTTCTCTTGGGTTTATAACTAGGAGGAGAATTGCTGGGTCATATGGTGCCTCTGTGTTTAATCATTTGAAAAATCCTTCCACAGTGCCTACTGTATGCCTGGCCTGTGCTGGGTTTGGGCTATGATGAACTTGATAGACATAGCCTCCTAGAGAATAGGGACATGAAAAGAGGCAGGCAGGATACATCTTGCCATTTATGTTTATTATAACAACCTAAAGGGAGCTGTGAAAACACACCCATAGGTCCCGCCCCCGTTCCTGTTTCTCCATGTCCACAGCTATGTGTGTTTTGTGCAGTCATAAGTCCTGATTATTTCTGCTTGTAAGGCAGGGAACCTGAGGGCCCATCACAGGCCTTCTGTGTTGGTTGAGGGGCAGCACGGGTAGAAGAGGGAGAAGATTAGGGGACGGCCAGACCTGGGGTCAAGACCCAGCACTGCCATCTCCCAGCCATATGACCTTGACCGAGTCACCTTCTCTTGCCTGTAAATGGAGACAAGGATAATACCCACCATGCAAGGCTTTTTTGAGGATTAAGCCCCTCACAGCCCTGCCATATGCAGGGGAAATCATCAGCAGTGGCTCTCATTACTGTAGCTGTAGAATGACTGGAATGGAAACTATGGGCAGCATTTTGTTTCTCTAGCTCAGAGTTTCCCCATGTGAACTCTGTGGGATCCTATCATATGTGATCTTCCTCAAAAGAGAGGTTCCCTGGTCAAATGGGTTTGAGAAATGCTGCAGATTATGTCCCTCTCGGGCAGATTGACAGTTCACATTAAATGAAGACTTCCATTTCCTTCAGGGAGTCCAGTATCCTGACCAACTCTCCCACTGAAAACATGTAAAAATCCTGGATATAACACTTTTGCGGTAAACTTAAATGCATGGATGAGCTAGCTATAAAGTAAGAAACATACAGGGCTCCAAGATTAAGTGAGAATAGGAAATCAGAGATAAATTGAGCAGTGACTCTGGCTATTGCCATGAGGGCTTTGCTGACTCCCAGGTCCACTTGAGCCTCTGTTTTCATGGCCTCCAGGACACTGGGAACAGAGACCAAGCACCAGACGACCCAAGGTGGGCAGTCTGAAAGGGCACAAGCCACAGAAAACTGGGTCTCCACAGGGCTCCATCTGCATAGTAAGAAGAATGAGACAGAAACCATATCCCCTCCTCCCCCAGTGACTAGAAGGAAACTATCTTGTTATAAGCCGTGGCACTGGATAAAGAAGAAGAAAAACTCCAATGAAAATCCGTAACTATAAGCCAGCTCTTATGTGGTGTTTAAACCTGAAGTCACACTTAGATAAACCTAAATTCAACTTTGTGTTTGTGGATCATCCATAAGACCTGTAGCTGATACCTTAGCTTAAAATGATTTTGAGTCAGTCATGCCCAGATGCTTGTTTAGTAGAGATACTACAAATCTTCTCCAGAAAAGCCCACCTTCCGTTCAGGCCTCCAGGGATTCCCACAAATAAAATGCCCAGAATAAGAGTTCACCACAGGGCTTTCCTGGTGGCGCAGTGGTTGAGAGTCCGCCTGCCAATACAGGGGACACAGGTTCGTGCCCCGGTCCGGGAAGATCCCACATGCTGCGGAGCGGCTGGGCCCGTGAGCCATGGCCATTGAGCCTGCGTGTCCGGAGCCTGTGATCCACAACGGGAGAGGCCACAACAGTGAGAGGGCCGCTTACCGCAAAAGAAAAAAAGAGTTCACCGTAAAACACACACACACTCACACACACACACACACACACACACACACACACACACAGAAAAAGGCACCTTGAGCACGAGGCAGCAGAATGAGACCAGTGAAGACTTCAGATATTGAATGTATCAGACACAGAATATAAAATAATGTATTTATTTAGAGTTAAATAAAAGAGGAAATTGGAAACATGAGTGAGGAGCAAAAGACTATTAAAATGGCCAAGTAAATATGAAAGAGAACCAAATCAGACTTCTATATTGGAAAAATAAATCATTGAAATTTTAAACTTATGAATGGCTTTAATACCAAAGAAAATAACCAAAATGCAGCACAGAAAAACAAAGAAATGGAAATACGGGAGAGAGGTGGAGAGAGATGGAAGAAAGGGTAGGTCTGGCATGCAGCTATTTAGACGTCTAGAGGGAGAGGAGGAGCCTTAGGGTCAAGGCAATATTTGAAGAGAGAATGGATGAGACAGAACTGCTGAAAGATGCAGTGCATTTTAAAAGCACTGGAAAGTCCTGCAGAGAGTAGAAAAGAAGTCCTTTGAACTTGTTTAGTCCAGTACTTTTAATGCTGGTTTGACCACAGGACCCCTTTTGATGGAATAACTATTACCACATTGTAGACCAAGCCTTTGTCTTTGGGAAGCCGCTTTGAGCCTTTGTTGGAGAGATTGCTGCAGCAACTTGGCTCTGCTCTGTGCTCACCCCTGGTCCCCCACCCCCAATTCCTACAGAATTACGGGCCCAGATGAGGAGATTTGAGGAGCTATTGCCCCAGGTGTGTTGGCTGGTGATGGAAAATTTCAAGGAGCACCACTGGAAAAAATATTGCACCTCCACCAAAGAGATCCGGGGACAGTTCTCAAATTATCAGGAACAGCTGGAGAGAAGGAAGGTGGGGCCCCCCCGGACCAGCCCCTCCTCTCCAGGACCAGAGGCCCTGGGAGTTCAGAAACGGAGGTGGGGCGTCGGCAGAACTGAGTCCCAGGGAAGGACGTGGGCCAGGCTTGGGATTGTTGGATGGGGGTGAGGGACAATAGGCACTGGAGAGACGAGAGCTGAGCCAACAGCTCCTTCATAGAAGGCCTTCAGCACGCTCCTTGTTGGATTTAACCTTTAGGTCAGCTGGTTCTATGGGGCTGTGGCCATTGAGATCAACAGTAATTGTCCACATGGTCCTTCGAGCCATGGGACGTGGATGCTATTGATTTTATTGGACTGAAGCCCTGACTGTTCTGGGGCAGATGCTCAGCTCTCCCACTTCTTAACCCTTGGAGTCAGCTCCAGCCATGCCCCTGTCTTCCCTCCTCAGCCGCTCCTCTGCCACTCCTCAGCCCTTCACACACCCAGGTCAGTGCACACATCAGTCTGGCCGTGGCCATAATTGGCAGAGGACATAGGCCAGTGACTTTTTGGTCCTGACCTCAAGACCAGGTCAAAAAACCTACTGATTTCTGGATTTTCTGAAGGATGAAAATGCCCAGAAGCTCCACCCAAATCTTGGACACCCCGCACATCTCCAAGAAATGGAGTCTCTGTGTCAAGTGGAAGAGAAAAGGCAGGAAGATTTGGACACCTTGATTGCGGTGACCAGGGAGCAGCTGGAGGTCAGTAGTGCCATCCACTCCATGTCTAGATGCTGAGGGCTACACTGCCCTCCGGAGGTCACCCCCACTGACAGCCAGCAACAGCACTGAGCACGGCCCTTTGCTGACACCCTGGCCAAAGCAGGGTATGAAAGCAGGCGGGTGTCATAGGTGGAGATGGTCTTTATTGGCCGTTGTAACTTGCATTTTTAAATTTCTAACTTAATTAATTACTAATGAGAACTTCTTTTCCAAGATCCATGTCAAGTTTTATTTCCTCTTTAGTAAATTGTCTATGTCTGTCCCTTGACCATTTCAGAATCATTGCCTATCTTCAAACCAAGTCCCCTCTAGGGAGAGGCCTCCTGGGGAAGACCAGATGCCTGTTAACTTGGACACAGTTGACACGTGGCCCTGGTCTTGTCTCACATGCTGCTCCCCAAATCCTCCCTCAGCCTGTCTTAGGAGACAAGTTCCTCTCCCTGCAGCACCGTGTTCCCCATGTTTCCTCCAGGAGTTCACCCGGAAGTACAGCCGGTTTTTTATAGCCAGCTTGGCCACCTTCACTGAGAAGTTCCTGCTGCAGTTGGATGAGGTGGTCACCATTGACGATGTCCAGGTTGCAAGTATGTGCGCCACCGGCCTTGTGCCCTGGCCCCAGGGGGTGTGACACAGGGTGATGGGCCTGGGGTGGGGTGGGGGGGCCGTCCGCTTTCCCCCAACTCCCCCAGAATGAAAATACATTCTCTATGGAGGGGACTGATGAATTTTTGTTTGTTTTAATTAAAACTCTCTTTTTTTAAACTAAAAAAGCAAATCCCAAATGAATCAAAGATTATATATAAAAAATGAAATCCTAATGCTAAATATTTTCATAATCTTGGGGTAGGGACAGCTTTCCTAACCATGAGAGCCAGAAGCCATAAAGGAATGGCTGGTACTTCCCTGTGGCCAAAACAAAAACAAGGAAAAATGTCAAAGTATGGAAAGACGAACCACAAACTGCAAAAATATTCCTAATAACTAATAGGTCAGAGAATGGCCTAATATCCCTGTAGTATAAAGAACTCTAACAGGCCAAATTTGTAAAAAGAGATAGAGAACAAACATGCAATTCAAAAGGCCAATAAATTTAAAAGATGCTTGACTTCACCAATGATGAAAAATGTGAATATAAACATTATTAAGATATCATTTCTCGCCAATAACCTGGCAAGGCTTTTAAGTTCAGTGACAGCCAGCACTGGTGAGGCTGTCAGGAAGCCTGAGCACCACAGAGCCTCTCAGAGAAGTGTACGTCCACCCCACTCTCTTGGAGAACACTCTGTTGTCGGTGCCTTCAAAGTCCTGAGTGTGTGTGCCTTTGACCTAGCCGTTCTAACCCTGGGAATTTATCCAACAGAAATATGTGCATACTTTTTCAAAGATATATTTTCAAGCAGATTCTTCACAACACTGCTTGAAATTGCAAAGAACTGGAAACAATGTTAATATCTACATATAGAGGATTGGGTAAATAAATTATGGTCCAGATGTAGGAGGGAGTACTGTGCAGCTGTTCAAGTGGGTGTGGTAGGTCTCTATGTGCCAACCAGAAAGTCCTGAAGGAACACTGTCACAGGAAAAAGCAAGGTGACCATTATACCTACCTATGATACTATTAAAAAAACACATATGTGATATAAACATGCACCCCGCATATATGTAAATGAGTCTGTGTGAGAGACAGACAGAGACAGAGAATGAGAGCGACAGAGCCTGAGAGACAGGTACCAGACTGTTGATGACCATCTCTGGTAAGTGGGGCTGTGAGAGATTTCTAAAATCTTTTCTTTTTCCCCGTTAGGGGATGTTTAAATTTTTTATAATGTGTACCAATTACTTTTATAACTACACAAAGATTCAAATCAGATATTAAATATTATCCATTTATCACTAATCTATTAAGTAAATAAATATATTATTTTTATATTTTTAAGTTTTCATTAGACAGACAATGAATATTTCTTACAGTAAAATGAGAAATTCAATATGAGTTACAAAGAAAGAGAAGAACATAGTCATTCTACCCAGAAATAAGTGTCCTTAACACTGGCTGTCCTCCTCGTTATTTCCCTTCGGGCACAGGCCTGTGTGGATATCAGCGGGGGGATGGGAGGATGGATCACAAGTGTGTGCTCTTTTGTAAGCTAATTTCCCCTTGGGCGGACGCTGGGCAAGCCAGTCATCACCTCCTTGAGCACTTTCAGTTGCTGATTAGTTCCCTGCTGGTGCACATCGGGCCACGTCCAGCTTTTCACTCCTGTAATCGTGCTGAAGGGAACGTCTGCATCCATATTTCTCTGTTTCGGGGCAACAGATTCCTAGAAGTGGACTTTCTAGGTCAAAATGTATATGAATTTCGAGGCGTTGGTCACTTTCCAGTGTTGGGGCTCTCTTTGGCAAATGTGAGCCTGGTTTGGGAGAGCAGAGCCTGCAGAGACCCTGGGGTTCAGACTAGAGGGAGAACAGGCGAGAGCAGCCGGCAGGGAGGCAGCCTCGGTAACTTGGAGGGAACTGCCAGGCCAGGGAGACCCCCTGCACCAGGTCTACAGGAGCCTCTCCTGCTCTGAGCCAAGCAGCCTGGCCCTGCCATCCATGCAGACCAGGGTGCAGAGGGCTGCTCACCGCGTGGACGGAACCCCTTTCTCTTCACGTCAAAGGGCAGGTCAGTGAGCCGGACATGAGAGGGACAACATTGAATGTATGCATTCCAGGAGAAATTCTGAGTTCAGGACCATTTGAGCTAGTATAAGCCAAAGAAGGCTCTACAAAGCATATTCGGGGGCTCACAGGAGCTGCAAGAAAGTCAGAGCATCATTCTGAGGGCTTTGGAGCTGGGAACCACGCCCAAACCATACCTCTCATCCTCCAGCTTTGACCCCCTTGCCATCTCCTCGGCCCCCACCTATGAATCTGGTGCATTTGGCTTCTGTTTGGGAGGGGCCTCTGCCTCCTGCCTGAGACTCCAAGTGGGGAAGAGGGGAGCGAGCCCTCATTTCTCTAAATGTAAGGTCGGGGGTCCCCTTGATCTCAGGCTGTGGGTGAGGCCGCTGTCAGTAACCTGTCTCTTGCCTGCCAGAGATGGAGCCCCCGAAACAGAAAACATCAATCCTAATACGGAGGAAACTCAACGGGCTCTCCCTGGAGGAAGAGAGTGAGAAGCCCCTGATTGAACGAGGGAGCAGGTGAGAGCCGAGAGCAGGGAGTAATACCACAAATGGCTGTATGTGCTGGGGGTGGTGCAGTGGAATGGTTAGGGCCACGAGCTCTGACGTCAAACAAACCTGGTAATCTTGGGAAGGCATTGTGTCCTAAGCATGTTTCCTCATCTGTGAAATGGGCATGGCAGCCTACCTTACATGATATTATGAAGAGAAAGTTCAATGAGATTGTACTTGGAGTGCCCTGGCACATACTAAGAGCTCAGCAGGTATTAGTTCATGTGATAAGGACCCACAAAAGGGCCCCCCAAAAAATAGAGGCCTGTCCCAGTGTGGGGCACATTCTCAGATTGCTGGTGGCACTGTGATCCACTACGGCTGTCCATCCTGTATGACAAGAGCTACCAAAATGCTTGTCCCCTGTGACCCAAGAATGTTACTCTGGAAGAAGTAAGGCAGCGATTTGCCCAGCTAAGTTGTCAGCAGTGGTTTTATAGCAGAATAGGAAAAGCAGGCCAGGAACTGATGACTGCCACCTCGCTGGCCAATTGATGAGGAAACTGAGACCCAGAAAAGGGAAACACCTAGAGGTGTGGGATTCCCCTTCCCCATGCAGAACCCAATTGTGTATACACATGGATTTAAACTGTATGAAAATGCAAAAAAGAACTTGACGAAGCTTAATGTTAAATGCTCAGTAAGGTTTTTCTTTTTCTTTTTTTTTAACATCTTTATTGGAGTATAATTGCTTTACAATGGTGTGTTAGTTTCTGCTGTATAACAAAGTGAATCAGCTATACATATACATATATCCCCATATCTCCTCCCTCTTGCGTCTCCCTCCCACCCTCCCTATCCCACCCCTCTAGGTGGTCACAAAGCACCCAGCTGATCTCCGTGTGCTATGCGGCTGCTTCCCACTAGCTATCTATTTTACATTTGGTAGTGTATATATGTCCATGCCACTCTCTCACTTCCATTCTCTACGTCTGTGTCTTTATTCCTGTCTTGCCCCTAGGTTCTTTAGAACCTTTTTTTTTTTTAGATTCCATATATATGTGTTAACATACAGTATTTGTTTTTC
Source organism: Aethalodelphis obliquidens (assembly GCF_003676395.1). NCBI lineage: Eukaryota > Metazoa > Chordata > Mammalia > Artiodactyla > Delphinidae > Aethalodelphis > Aethalodelphis obliquidens. The sequence continues at coordinate 34,129,488 of NW_020837951.1, read as the reverse complement.
TCTTTCTGACTTACTTCACTCTGTATGACAGACTCTAGGTCCATCCACCTCACTACAAATAACTCAATTTCGTTTCTTTTTATGGCGGAGTAATATTCCATTATATATATGTGCCGCATCTTCTTTATCCATTCGTCTGTGGATGGACACTTAGGTTGCTTCCATGTCCTGGCTATTGTAAATAGAGCTGCAATGAACATTGTGGTACATGACTATTTTTGAATTATGGTTTTCTCAGGGTATATGCCCAGTAGTGGGATTTCTGGGTCGTATGGTAGTTCTATTTTTAGTTTTTTAAGGAACCTCCATACTGTTCTCCATAGTGGCTGTACCAATTCACATTCCCACCAACAGTGCAAGAGGGTTCCCTTTTCTCCACACCCTCTCCAGCATTTATTGTTTCTAGATTTTTTGATGATGGCCATTCTGACCGGTGTGAGATGATACCTCATTGTAGTTTTGATTTGCATTTCTCTAATGATTAGTGATGTTGAGCATCCTTTCATGTGTTTGTTGGCAATCTGTATATCTTCTTTGTAGAAATGTCTATTTAGGTCTTCTGCCCATTTTTGGATTGGGTTGTTTGTTTTTTGATATTGAGCTGCATGAGTTGCTTGTAAATTTTGAAGATTAGTCCTTTGTCAGTTGCTTCATTTGCAAATATCTTCTCCCATTCTGAGGGTTGGCTTTTCGTCTTGTTTATGGTTTCCTTTGCTGTACAAAAGCTTTTAAGTTTCATTAGGTCCCATTTGTTTATTATCAGGGTTTTTCTTTTAATTAAGACGTTTAAAGCATGATAATTTTTTTTTTAAAAAATGCTAACCTTTTTCACCAGGGATGAAGGGTGCACTGTGAATGATGAAGATAAGCCTGTAGGACTTTTCATGCATGTTTGTTTGTAGGAAGTGGCCAGGAATCAAACCCACCGAAGTCACCATCCAACACAAGATTCTCCTCCAGAAAACACCATCAATCACCACCACCAAAACAACCCTGGGCCACCTGGCATCCGTGGAAGCTCGAGATGCTATCTATTTGGTGAGTGGAGAGACAGGGTGGGGTGGGTGCACCCCAGGGAACGCAGGGCAGCTCGGTGTGGCTGCCTTGGGAAGGAGGGAGCTTGCTATCACCAGGTGCCCTGTCATTTGGTCCATGGAGCAGATGGCACACGTCAGGGTGCCCCAGGGCACAGTGTCAGCACTGGGAACAGCCAATGTTCTTAAGCACCAGCGCGTGAGCCACAGGTCGTGTCCAGTCCCAATGATAGCTCGGGTCTGATGGTGTGAGCCCCAGTGCTGTAGGAGCCCAGCCGAGAGACACCACACCCAGACTTGGGTGGGGGTGTGTGTGTGAAGGAAGGCTTTCCGAGAAACAGTTGAGACAGAGTGAAGGGACAAAGTAGTCAGAGGCATGGAGGCCATGGGAGCAGCGGGTGACAATGGGTGGAATAAGGGACAGTTCCTGAGCACCTGCTGCAGTTTCTGTTCTCGACGTGAGCCTTCTCATTGGATCCTTGTAACAAGCCCATGAAGAAGGTAGAATTGTCCCCATGTTGCTGCTGAGGACACTGAGACTTGAAGAAGTGTGTCCCCTCTGTGGCACTGCAGAGTGGCAGAGCGAGGATTTGAACCCAGTGCCTGTTAGACCCCATGGGGCCTGCCCGAAGAGGAGGCTGCACCCAGAGGCCTCCTGCGGGACCTCTCGGCTCTGAAGATGTGTGGACCTTTGTTCCTGGTGCCCCAGAGAGAAACGTCGTCCTGAGATATGCTGACCCCAGTATTTGGAGAGCCCTCAGTTCCCAGGCCACCGTGCTAAGACCCAGGCAGAGGGGGCAACTCTGCTGCGAAGTTCAGTGAGAGCTCAGGCCTAGTGGGCTCAGCCTCTCGAGGAAGCCAGGACCCCTGAGCTTCAAGGAGGCTACAGTGTGGGATGGTGATTAAGAAGGAGGGCAGAGTGCAGAATCAGATAGAGCAGGGTCCTAGTCCCTGCTCAGCCTCTTTCTAGCTAAATAACCCCAGGCAAGGTTGTGAGCCTCAGTTTCCCAATCTGTAAAATGGGGGAAATAACCGGGCCTGCCTGATGGGTTATTGGGCAAAGTAATGAGAAATGACCTGTGGAACTCTTGCTGGTGCCTGGAGTGGGTTCAAAGCTAACTGGCAGCAGGTTACAGTGTTCATCTAGGGCACAGAGCCCAGAAGCCCTTCCTCACGTGGCTTCCTCCCACTGCTTGCTCCCAGAAATATTTAGCGTCATTGGAAGAGGAGTTGAAGAAGATCCAGGATGACAGCACACTGCAGGTGAAGGAGGCTCAGCGCTGGAAGGACAGCTGGAAGCGCTCTGTGCACACCATCCAGGACCTGTACTTGTGACACCCTCAACCCACTCCCAATAAAGGCTTATTTTGTGTGGACTCCTCATCCATCCACCCACCCTTCTTCCTTCCATCCATCCATCCTTCCATCCATCCATCCATCCATCTCTGCTCTATGCCCAGCGCTGTACCTTCACAGTGACCAGGACACGTTGTGGTCCCTGCCCACATGGAGATCACTTCCAATGAGGAACACAGAGGTGAAAGGGGGAATTCCACACAGTCAGCTAGGACAGCGGATAACAGGAATGGTTAACTTAAAATAGAGATCAATACTTCAGAGGAAATAACTTCCAAAAGGCATGCTGGGCACTTCATCTTGGAAAATTAAAACTTATGGGAAAGAGTATACTGCACATTTAACAAAACGTGAGTTTTAACGGCAGCTATGCGCTGATTCCTGGACCCAATAAAGACTCCATCCAGTGTTGGCTGGGTGTCTGGCAATTGTCTGGCCAATTATAAGATTTTGGCAGAAATCTTCTAGGCCTCTTTAACTTTACTAAGGGTCTCTTTAGTCCTGTGAGACTCAGATCACTGTCTTTGGAAACCTGCATCCTGCCGTCTTCCTTGTCCTCTTTCTCTTCTTCTTTGATTGCAACACGGCCTCACTGTGCCAGCAGCTCTCTGTGCCCTGTGGACACAGGCGGCTCAGGCTCCTTCCTCCACTTCCTGAGCTTCTGCTGCTCCTACACAGTTTGAATGTTAACGTTGCCTCAGTCTGAGTTTCCACGTGCTTTATCTCTTAACGACTCGATGAGGTAGGTATTGCCCACATTTTACAGTTGTAGAAACTCAAGTCCAGGAGGTCAAGGCAACCCACTCAAGGTGACACAGACAATGCAGAACCTCAGCAGAGTTCGGGTTCCCCAGAAGTGGACAAGGACTTGGAGGCAAGTCGTTTGTTTTGGAGATGATTCCAAGAAGCATGAGTGAGGACATAGGGAAAGGGAGCCTGGAAGGAGAAAAGCCACTGAGGGGGCTTTGAGGAGTGGCCCCTGCTATGGGTGAGCAGGCTCCACCTCGCTGGAAAACAGCCTCCCACCTGACCTGACTCTGTCAGCGAAGGTAGAGAATTGCCCGGCATTAGTGCTGCCATACTGCCCCTTGTGCCAGTTTTTGGGACAGGAACCTCCCATGGTGCCAGACACGCCCTCAGGCAGGGGGTCTCAAGGGATGCTGGCTGGAGACCAGCTCCCCAGCTGCAGGTGAATCAGGTGGGCCAAGGGGATATGAGCGCAGCAGCAGCAGCGTCACCGCCGCAGTTTTCCCAAACCTAAAGCCAGGCCCCTTTGCACCACTCTGCCACAGCACCCTCTTTCCCCAGAGCAGCACGTCACGTCAGCATAGCCCCTTCCAGCTTGCGCATGCTCTGCAGGTACATGATCTAATTCAGCCCTGCCAGGGACAGGTGGCAGTCACCACGTAACCCCTATTTTGTAAATAAAAAACTGAAACTCAGAGAAATGAAGATACCTCCGAAGTCACTCCGCGGGAGAGTGCTGCAGCCGGGGTTCCAGCCCAGCTCTGACTGCCCCTGAAACTCAGCCTGCAGTGAATGCACCCGGGTGCTTTGTACGTAGGAAAGCTACCTCTCTCCTCTGCCAGCCTCAGAGTCTCTGCGCCTGCCACCCGCTCCTCCTGGACACTGGGCCGCATGCACGGAGAACAGGACGCAGACCTGGGCACAGGACAGCCTGTGGTCACTGACTCTCCTTCATCTGGGTGACGTCCCAGTGGGCAGGGAAGGCTGGAGGAAGCATGCCTGCTGTGGCAGGACATCTGGGAGAGGGATGTAAGGGCTGGGGCAGGTATTGGGGGCCCACCGCATCCCAGACAGAGCCTACAAACAGTGGCAGTGCCAGGGAGCTGAAGGAGCGCAGAACCGGGAGGCCTGGGCCGATCCTTCAGTGCTCTGTGGCCCTCTGAGTCCAGTTCTGTCACCTGTCCAGTGGGGACACAAACTCCACTCTCCTGGCCCGCTGCACCCAGTGAGGCCCAGCTTGCTCAGCTGGGCCAGCCTTTGTGCACTGAGGCCACAAGGTTGAAGGGTCAAGGCAAAAGCAAGTTCCCATTCTTTTCTTATTTCCCCCTCAGTATGCTGCCTTTCATTGTTTTCCGTATTATTCCAAAAGGAATATTCATTGTAGACAAAAAAAAAAAAAAGGACCAAATAAGCAAAACAAAGACTATAAAAATCCTGGCATCATGGCTTCCCTGGTGGCACAGTGGTTGAGAGTCCGCCTGCTGATGCAGGGGACACGGGTTCATGCCCCAGTCCGGGAAGATCCCACATGCCACGGAGCGGCTGGGCCCGTGAGCCGTGGCCGCTGAGCCTGCGCGTCCGGAGCCTGTGCTCCGCAACAGGAGAGGCCGCAACAGTGAGAGGCCCGCGAACCGCAAAAAAAAAAAAAAATCCTGGCATCCAGAGACAGCCGTTCCCTACACCATTATTTTCCATGTGTGTGCATTATATTTGCAAAACGGAATCATAATATGCATTCTGTTTTTAAATTTCAGCTGGGTATACCCTCTCCATATCCTTAAATATCCACTTAACACCATCAGTCTTCATACTTTGCTGCCGCTGCCCACCGTGTGGAATGGACGTCACACATCCACAACTGAGACCAAGTCACGAAACAACACTCACCCTTACGGGGAAGGCTGCTCTCTAATATCTTCCTTTTTTGGTTTGTTTGTGTTTTGTTTTGGTTTTGACCCTAACATAATCCACTAGCTCAGTTCATGGCCCACTAAGGGGTCTTGTCTGCAGTGTCCCACTGCCAGAGGAGCCGGATGCCCTCTGTCGGACAAGGGGTGTGTCCTGGGCAGGGCTCTTAGAAACAAGGTATCCCCCAACATGGACTCTGTGCACATCTCTAGTCGTCGCCTCTGGTTTCTAGAAGTAGATTCCCTGAGTCAAAGGAGAGGGCATCTGGGGACACGGCACAAGTCACCCTCCAGGAGAAGAGTCAATGAGGATTCAGTGCCCATTTCCCTCATCCACACCAAGTGTTCTAGTTTCAGGAACTTTGGGGGAAATTTTTTTGCTGGTTCAGCAGATGAGGAATGACATCTAATCCATTTTCTTATTTTTACTTTTCTAAGGATGAGAGGGAGGCTACACTTTTCATCATTGAGTCATTTCCAAAATGTGGCCACTTTTCCCAGTCCTGGGGTGAGCCTGCTGAACACGCCTCCCGGGGCATCCCCAGGGGCACAGCCCGTGTTCCACGTCCAGCCAGGAAGCTCCACTCTCTGTGCAACTACTAAGTGGTTAGTGACTGGCTTGTGACCCACAGGATACAGCAAGAGTGACGGGAGGTCACTTCCAAGATGTAATGACAGACAGTCTGTCCCTCCCCTCTTACCTGCTGTCGCCTGTGTTCCCTCCCCCTCCCTTCCCTCCCTCCTGCTCACTGCCTCTTCCCAGCCCCACACCTCTCTACTGCGCTCTCTCTCTCTCTCTCTCTCTCTCTCTCTCTTTCTCTTTCTCTCTCTGTTATACCTCTGGATCTGGGAAAGCAAGCACCCATGTTATGAGCTGTGCTGAGTAGTCGTCCACCCAAGAGCGAACTGAGGGAGTGCCCAGGCCAACAGACAGAAAGGAACTCAGACTCTCGGTCCGAACAGAATCCTGCAGCCTGTGAATGAACTTGGGAGCAAGTCCTCCCCAAGTTGAGCCCAGATGAAGCCACAGCACCTGCCTGTGAGACACCTTGAAGCAGAGCAACCCAGCTAAGCCATGAACAGATTCCCAGTCCACACAAATGGTGAGATATTAAATATTTGTAGTTTTAAGGTGCTAAATTTTGGAGCAATGTTGTCAGAGAGGAATACACAGCTAACATAGGCTGCGGGCCCTATGACCCAGTCCCTCCCTCCTCCCCTTGCCCTGCTCCCCGCTCCAGCCCCGCAGCCGCCTCCCTACACCCTCTGGCCAAACTCACTTCTGCCTGCCAGTCTCTGCCCCAGTGGTGCCTTCTCCCTCTTGTCATCTGGTCCCAGAAAATGTCACCCCAGGGAGGCCTTTCAGGGTCTCCTACCCAGTGACTCCCTCGTCCTCCCTCACGGCACCCTGCTTCATTTCAGGCAGAGCACTTGCTCTCTCCTTTCACATGTCCCTGGTGTCATGCTTTTGTCCATCTCCCCTCCAGACTATGAGTTCCTTGCGGGCAGAGACCACTCAGTCATCTTCTGCACTGCACCTGGCCTCCCAGGGCACCTGGAACAGGCTGAGTGCTTGGCTGCTCAGTGATTAAAGAGGAGAATTTGGGAGCACCTCCCTTCTTGATTTTTACCAGCTCAGTCTGTGGAGATGACCACTAGTAACAGGAGGTCGAGTTGCCTCTGAGGCTGGAGGACAGCCAGAATGACCTCTGTGTAACTCTTTCTGCTCCAGTTGCTCCCCCGAAGCTTGGTGGACACCATAGACCCAGGAGGCTGCCTGCTCCCTGGCGTCCAGCACTAGAACTGCAGCCCCAGGCCGGGATACGGCAAAACCGAACAGGCACCTTTATTTAGGTGACCTTTCAAGGCAGTTGCTCTCCAGAGTCCCAGATGAGCAAAGAAGCAGGACCTGCAGGCTTCAAGGGCAGTGCCAAGGACTTCGGAAGCCTCCCTTGCCCCCTCTCTCTGTCCACCCCAGGTGTCCTCTTCATGCGTGAGGCATCCTCATCTCGGCCAAGACAGTGATTCTACCCCCTGCTTCCAAATGAGAACCCTGAGGGTCCAACAAGAACTAGTCCTGTCCCTGGACATTGGACTTGGTTTGTGGTGCCTCTGCCACTATGACAAGGAGATATATGCCAGAGGAGAGACCTGTCTTGTCCAAGGTCACATAGTGATTCAATGGCAAAGCTCATACTTTGGTTAGGATTAGATTCGGCTGCATATATCAAGAAATCCCAAATAATGGTGGTATAAACAGGGGAGAGAGATTTATATCTTTCTCATATTAAAGAACCCTAGAGGCAGGCAGTCCATACTAATCCTGGGCTGTCCATCATGGAAGATGATAGATCATCTGTCCTGCTCCAGCATCTTAGTATATAATTTCCATCATCAAAATGGTCCAAAATGCCTGCTGGGGCTCCAGCCTGGACCAGCCATCATGGCTGCCTTTCAGATGGCAGGAAGGAGAAAAGAATGAGGGCACAGGGGACCCCCTCGGCTCTGTCAGTTCCATCTGACCATCTGACCTCCTCAAAATCTCACACCATACCTCTGGTCACATGGTATTGGCCTGAACTTCGTCTGGTCACTCTTATAGCTGCAGGAGAGATTAGGAACTCTAGTCTTTTAGTTTGGTGAATTGCTGCCTGTATTCAAACTGTCTCTGTTTCTAAGCAAAGGGAGAATGAAAACTGCGAAAACTACCAGTGCTCTCTCCCTACACAGAACTCGAAGATGAAGAGAAGGAGATGGTGTTATTTTCAGAGGCATAGGGCATTTGTTCACCTACCACAGCCTCTCTTTTCTTGGTGTTTATTCATTCACAGACAGAACAAAAAGTCTTGGCTCCAAACCAGGATATATGAGTGGGACCCTTGCTTTTTGTTCTCAGCAAAATTATCAAAATCACTCTGTTGGCTTTTGTCTGCTTGTCCCTTGTAAGTAGATCTGGGAAAATCCTTTCCTATTTCATAAATGGAGTGGGGTGGGGTGGAGTGGGGATTGCGGGGACTTTTAAGCAAGCTGCGTGCTCCTTAAAAAGATGTATCAAAATTATTTCTCTATAAGTCAAAGAATAGAGTGCATTGACCCCACCATTTTTGACCTTCATGGTGAATATAGTAGGAAAAATAATCCACAAAAAATAAAATTGATAGTGGTTAAAACTGCTCATGGTAAACTTTATCATTAACTAAAAATTAGTGGAAGAAAAATACATTTGAAAACATTTTGATACGTATAATTTGACCCTGGAAAACTGACTTGGTAGAAAGAATGATCCCTAAAATTTACAATAACAGAATCTATAGTCAGTAAATTATGATGTGGACCCCAAATAAAGTAATTTACATTTAAAAATTGATCCTGATAAAAATAATTTCAGTGAATTGAGAATAAAAGTGGATAACCTAGAATTGATGTTCTGTTATATGTTTTATCTAATATTATCTCATTTACTTTTCTAAATTTATTTTTTATTGAAGCATAGTTGAATTACAGTGTTGTGTTAATTGCTACCACACAGCAAAGTGACTCAGTTATACATATATATACATTCTTTTTCAGATTCTTTTCCATTATGGTTTATCACAGGATGTTGAGTATAGTTCCATGTGCTATACCGTAGGACCTTGCTGTTTATCCATTCTCTATATACCAGTTTGCATCTGCTAACCCCAAACTCACACTCCATCCCTCTCCCACCTCCTCCCCCTTGGCAACCACCAGTCTATTCTCTATGTCCCTGATTCTATTTCTGTCTCATAGATAGGTTCATTTGTGTCATATTTTAGATTCCACATTCATTTACTTTTTTAATACTTAATAAACTTCATATTTTAGAGCAGTTTTAAGTATATAGAAAAAGTGAGGAAATAGCACAGAGTTCCCATATATTCCTTCTCATTGTCCCTCCCTCACAATTTACTCCATTTTTTAACCTTGCAATAATGTGGTTCATTTGTTAACATTTATGGACCAATATTGGTACATTAACAACTAAAGTCCATAGTTTGCATTAGGGTTCACCGTTTTTGTTATACAGTTCTGTGAGTTTTGACAACTTCGTAATGTCATGTATCCACCATTACAGTATGGCCCAGAATAGTTTTACCACCTTAAAATCCCCTGTGCTCCACCTATTCTTTCCTCTCTCCCTCCCCTCAAACCACTGACTACTGATCTTTTCACTGCCTCTATAGTTTTGCTCTTTCCGGAATGTCAGATAGGTGGAATCATACATTATGGGGTCTTTTCAGATTGGCTCCTTTCACTAAGCAATATGTATTTCAAGTTCCTCCACGTTTTTTGGTGGCTGGATAACTCATTCCTTTTTACTTCTGAATAATATTCCGTTGTTTGGATGTACATAGCACTGTTTGTTTATTCAGCCACCTACTGAAGGGCACCTTGATAGCCTCCAGTTTAGGGCAATTATGAATAAAGCTGTTAAATATTTGTGTGCAGGTTTTTGTGTAGACATAAGTTTTCAACTCTTGTTGGGTAGATACCTAGGAACATGGTTGCTGTATCATATTGCTGGTGAGACTAGGTTAAGCTTTGTAAGAAACTGCCGAGCTGTCTCCCAAGGTGACTGTACCATTTTTGCCTTCCCACCAGTGATGTTATTCCACACCATCACCAGCATGTGATGCTGTCGGTTTTCGCATTCAGCCCTTCTGATAGGTGTTTGGTGGTATTTCGTTGTTGTTTTAATTTGCAGTTCCCTAATGATATATGATGTTGAGCACCTTTTCATATGCTTTCTGCCATGTGCTTATCTTCTTTGACGAGATACCTGTTCAGATCTATTGCCCATTTTTAAATTGTTTGAGTTTTGTTTCTTGAGTTTGTGAGAGTTTGTTTTCTCTGTGAGACCCTGTTTGTCAAGATGCTGTTGAATTTTAGGAGTTCTTTGTGCATTTTGGATATGCTTTCTTGCCGTCTTTATATCTTCTTTGCTGAGGTGTCTATTCAGATCTTATAACCATTTTTAAATTGGATAGCTGTTTTCTTATTGTTGAGTTTGAAGAGTTCTTTGTATATTTTGGACAATAATCCGTTATTAGATAGGTGTTTTACAAATATTTTCTCTCAGTCTGTAGTTTGTCTTTTCATTTTCTTAACAGTGCTTTTTGCAGAGCAGAAGTTTTTAATACCAATGAAGTTCAACTTACCAACTTTTTCTTTTGTGGATCAAGTTTTTGGTGTTTTATCTAAAGAGATTTTGACAAACCTAAGGTCACCTAGATGTTTTCCTATGTTATCTTCTAGGAGTTTATAATTTTCCATTTTCCATTTAGGTCTGTGCACCATCTTGAGTTAATTTTTGTGAAAGGTCTACGTCAAGGTTCATTTTCCTTTGTTTGCATGTGGATGTCCAGTTGTTCCAAAATCCTTTGTTAAGTACTGTCATTTCTCCATTAAATTACCTTTGCTACTTTGTTAAGAATCAGTTGACCACACACATATGGTCACCTTATTTTTGATAAAGGAGGCAAGAATATACAATGGAGAAAAGACAGCCTCTTCAATAAGTGGTGCTGGGAAAACTGGACAGCTACATGTAAAAGAATGAAATTAGAACACTCCCTAACACCATACACAAAAATAAACTCAAAATGGATTAAAGACCTAAATGTAAGGCCAGACACTATCAAACTCTTAGAGGAAAACATAGGCAGAACACTCTATGACATAGATCACAGCAAGATGCTTTTTGACCCAACTCCTAGAGAAATGGAAATAAAAACAAAAATAAACAAATGGGACCTAATGAAACTTAAAAGCTTTTGTACAGCAAAGGAAAACATAAACAAGACAAAAAGACAACCCTCAGAATGGGAGAGAATATTTGCAAATGAAGCAACTGACAAAGGACTAATCTCCAAAATTTACAAGCAGCTCATGCAGCTCAATATCAAAAAGCAAACAACCCAATCCAAAAATGGACAGAAGACCTAAATAGACATTTCTCCAAAGAAGATATACAGATTGCCAACAAACACATGAAAGGATGCTCAACATCACTAATCATTAGAGAAATGCAAATCAAAACAGCAATGAGGTATCACATCACACCGGGCAGAATGACCATCATCAAAAAATCTAGAAACAATAAATGCTGGAGAGGGTGTGGAGAAAAGGGAATCCTCTTGCACTGCCGGTGGGAATGTGAATTGGTACAGCCGCTATGGAGAACAGTATGGAGGTTCCTTAAAAAACTAAAAATAGAACTACCATACGACCCAGAAATCCCACTACTGGGCATATACCCTGAGAAAACCATAATTCAGAAAGAGACATGTACCACAATGTTCATTGCAGCTCTATTTACAATAGCCAGGACATAGAAGCAACCTAATTGTCCATGACAGATGAATGGATAAAGCTCTTGGGGTTTAAAACAATGGCTGCCAACCTCCGTCAGCCTTTCAGCAATCAAAAGCAGCAATGAGGCAGTTAGCACTCAGAATACACAACCCAATATTTGGAAGACAAGGTCCTTATCTCTCATCCTGGCTCCAGCAAGTGCATCAGGAACATGGCTCTAAGGCTGCTTGTCACAAGAATGGAGGTTGGGGGATTGTAGCTATACCATGCAAAATTTGCTGAAGTTCACCCAGATTTACCAGCCTCTTCATGAAGCTCTCCTCTGAATGCTGTAAGTATAGTTGGACTAGACTCCAGAGTTCCAAAATAATTTTTCAGACAGTGGTGGCCAATTCAGCAGTTGTTTAGGTAGAGTGATGGACTCCTGGAGCTTCCTATTCCACTATCTTACATGATGTTACTCTCAATACCTTTTGTGGCTGATAATATTCCACTGTATGCATGTACCATATTTTGTTTATCAATTCATCATAGGGAGGATTCTACTGTTTCTCTTCAGCCAATAGGTGGAACTAGGGCCCATGGGTAGACATTCTAGAGAGGGAGCTTTGAGATCAAAATGGCATTTTGACCTTCACAGCTGCCTGCCCCAAAAAAGAACAGGGCTCACACACAAAGGGAAGTTCCCCACTGATGCAGAGGTGGTCCACGCAGAGGTGTGACATATTGGAACTAGCCAAGAAGGGCTCCCTGTCTAGTTGATTGGCCTGTTGATGCCAACAGTAATCTGGAGAAAAATTAAATCACACTCCTCCATTGTTCTCCACTGTACCATCCAGGACCCACCAGCCCTGGAGGTGAACAGAGAGCCTGTCCAACTTCCCCAGGAAGGAAAGGGTACAGAGAAGGAAATAGGAGGAACTGATTGGAAACTTTTGGAGCTCTATCTGAAAAGAGAAATTCTAGGGATATAGAGTGACAAAGTAAAGCTCAAGGCTCTTTCTGAACAATTGTCAGCCCAGAAATTGGTTTCTGGACTTGGGGCAAGCTATTTGCTCACCTATGTTATGTAGGGTCTGTGGCTCCTCACAGAGGTTTTGATAGGGGAAATGTTTTTTACTCGCTTTTCTTTTTTAGTGTAAGATTATAACACATTTCTCTTTATAGTAAAAGCAAACAGAAAATCAGTTAGGATACAGTGGAATAACAGGAAGAGTAAACTTGACCTAATTAACATACATAAAATAATACACACAAAAACTGAATAATACACACTCTTTTTAAGTACACCTGGAACATTTCAAAAATTTACCATATTATGGACCACAAAGTAAGGTTCTACAAATTTCAAGCAACTAAAATCATACAAAGTATATTCTGGGTCACAGTGCAATTAATTTAGAAACCAGTATCAAATATTCTACTGGAATATCCCTGTTGATTTAGAAATTAAGAAAATATATGCTTAAGTAAATCAGGGCTCAATGAAGAGAATATATTGAAGATTATAAAATAGTTTTAACTGAAGGATAATAAAATTATCAAGTATCAAAATATGTACATTATAGTTAGAGTCATGCTTAGAGAAAATTTAGAGCTTTAAAAAGTACATATTCAAAAAGAAGAAAAGCTAAAACTCAATGACTTATGCATCTATCTCAAAAAGTTTAAAAACAACAAAAGAAAATCCAAAGAAAGTAGAGGGAAGGAAGAAATAAAGTTAGCATAAATTATATAGAAAATAAATAATAGAGAAGATCAATAAAATTCAGATATTGTTTCTTTTAGGACATTAGTAGAATTTTTAAAACCTCATATTGATACTAATGAGAAAAAAAGAAAAAGGCATGAAAAAATCATTATCAGAAAGAAAAAGGGGACATGGACATAGATTACATAGACCTGGAAAAGTTTACAATAGGGTAATATGGACAACTTTTTGCCAGTTTGAAAATGTTGAAGTAATGGAAATTTCTAACAGTGTACTTTTTAAAAAAAATCTTCATTGGAGTATAATTGCTTTACAATGGTGTGTTAGTTTCTGCTTTATAACAAAGTGAATCAGTTATACATATACATATATCCCCATATCTCTTCCCTCTTGTGTCTCCCTCCCTCCCACCCTCCCTATCCCACCCCTCTAGGTGGTCACAAAGCACTGAGCTGATCTCCCTGTGCTATGTGGCTGCTTCCCACTAGCTATCTATTTTACATTTGGTAGTGTATATATGTCCGTGCCTCTTTCTCGCTTTGTCACAGCTTACCCTTCCCCCTCCCCATATCCTCAATTCCATTCTCTAGTAGGTCTGCGTCTTTATTCCCATCTTGCCCCTAGGTTCTTTATGACCATTTTTTTTTTTTTAGATTCCATATATATGTGTTAGCATATGGTGTTTGTTTTTCTCTTTCTGACTTACTTCACTCTGTATGACAGACTCTAGGTCCGTCCACCTCACTACAAATAACTCAATTTCGTTCCTTTTTATGGCTGAGTAATATTCCATTGTATGTATGTGCCACATCTTCTTTATCCATTTGTCTGTCGATGGGCATTTAGGTTGCTTCCATGAACTGCCTATTGTAAATAGTGCTGCAATGAACATTGCGGTGCATGTGTCTTTTTGAATTATGGTTTTCTCTGGGTATATGCCCAGTAGTGGGATTGCTGGATCATATGGTAATTCTATTTTTAGTTCTTTAAGGAACCTCCATACTGTTCTCCATAGTGGCTGTATCAATTTACATTCCCACCAACAGTGCAAGAGGGTTCTCTTTTCTCCACACCCTCTCCAGCGTTTGTTGTTTGTAGATTTTCTTATGATGGCCATTCTAACTGGTGTGAGGTGACACCTCATTGTAGTTTTGATTTGCATTTCTCTAATAATTAGTGATGTTGAGCAGTTTTTCATGTGGCCTTTATTCTTTTTATACATTTTCCTTCATTTGTTTCTTAAGTCCCTTATTTCATTCATCAGGTATACAGAGAGGTGGCATGGCATTGCAGGAAGAGGATGGACTTGACATCTCTTAAATAAATATTTATTGTTAGCCTGCCTATGTGTGCCAAGCACTGGAACATTGCAGTCACCATGATTAGAGCTATATATAAATATATATGCTTTGTAAATAAAGTTCCCATAATTACAGTGATATTAACAAGTGGTTTATAGTTCAACCTTCAAACACATTTTCAGCCACATGTACTGCACAGAGGGAGGGAAATTCTGTGTTAGTGCTGACATACTGTACTGCTCTCAGATTAAGAACCGCTTTGCTAGAGAAAATCTCCTCTAGTGGCTTACCCTGGCCAGCAGCTAGCTAGCTCCTTTCTTAGACAATAGCTAGTCCCCAGGTGTTATAAATTTCTAATTGCAAATATAAAACATCCTGTTTTAAGGAAGTTGCTGCTGAGAACCAGGGATCCAGTTTTAAATGAAAAAGACTAAGTGTGAGGGCATGAGAAGACAATTGGGAGGAAGACCAGCTCCTTTACATGTCGTGGGGAGATGTGACTTAGTGTGAAGTGAACTCGAAGAAGAGCCCCCAAAAGAGTGGTTTTATCTTCCTCAACTGGTGGTGAGTGCTGGGGAATATCAGGTAATGTGGTAGTGGTGGGATGCAGAACTCTAAGAAGCACATGTATCCAACCCTATGTCTGCTGGAGTAAATAAGAATGTCTTGTTCAGCTTCTCTTTGGGTGGGATTGGCTGCCGGGGGGTTTCTAGAAGCAGCACCCAACTCTATATGACTCTTTTATAACAAATATTTTGTAATCCCCTCTTCTACTCCCCTGAAATGAAATTCACAGATAAAGTAGCCTAGAAAATTGACTGTATAGTAAAACTGTGAAAAAGTTATTTGTGTTTATATGTAAAGCAGAGTTTTTTCCTCTACATGAGTGACTGGCAAGACAGTCACATGTGAATTAGGACAAAGACAAGGTTAGAGAAACTTCTCCAAAATGGGGGACTGTTCTGTACACAGCAGGACAGTAAGCGTCCAGCTGGCCCACTAAATGCCAGGAGGTGCCCCTGATCATTGTGACAACCAAAAATAACCTTGTGAAAGTCCAAAGTGCCCCTGGGGGCTTCCCTGGTGGCGCAGTGTTTGAGAGTCCACCTGCCGATGCTGGGGACACGGGTTCGTGCCCCGGTCCGGCTGTGCCCGTGAGCCATGGCCGCTGAGCCTGCGCGTCCGGAGCCTGTTGCTCCGCAACGGGAGAGGCCACAACAGTGAGAGGCCCGCGTACCGCAAAAAAACAAAAACAAAGTGCCCCTGGGGGGAGATGTTGATCCCACAGAGAACCACTGATGAATGGAAATTGACCAAACAGCCCCAAGAGAATGCTCTTTTGCTATTTATTGGGTTAACTTTGCCACTTAAGGGAATCTGAGGCTAGAACAAGACCAAAGGGCTCCCAATTTAACAAAAGACCAAGCCCCAAATGATTTACCCAAAGTCAAACAGCACAGGGGCAAAGGTCCTCCCTGAATAGTACACTTTTAATCTGAACCCGCACTTTGTGAGCACTGTCTGCTTCTCTGATTTCAGGGTCAGCTAACCTGTACGGAGCACCTGCTGTATGCTATGTTGTTTCTTCTCCCTGCCTCCTTCCTTCCTCACCCCTAACATCTAGTAGAGTATAATTTTTGTACCAACTGGTTTATTGACTGTTACAGAATCATTAATACTGTAGTTGGTTGCCTTGCTTACAGTATTTGTTATGCCACCTCCGTGCCCTACCCCACAACTGGGCCTTTAACCAGATGATAACTCAATGTCTGCATCCTTGGAATCATCCTTATATCTGGTCCTTGTCCAAGGCTGAGCCGTGTGAATGACCCACAGCTCGAGAAGGGACCGAGATGTTCTCTGAGAGCCAAGACCCTCCCCTGTCGGTCTCGGACCTTTCTCTACACAGCATGGCTTTAAGCTTTCACTATCCCCTGTTTTCCAGTGCTCGGTGCCTGTGTGGCCTCAACAGCTTTAGCAATCAGTCCCTTCTGGGGATTAGCCTCTTTTAGCTGACTCATCTTGGAGGCCTTTGTGCGCAGATTAGGGAGTTTTGCTTGATCAGCACATCCTTAGCTTTACCAGGGCCTGGATTTCAGCAGGATTCCCAGAATCTCTGTCGTTTGTTTTTTGTTTTGTTTTATTTTGTTTTTCCTTACTCAGTTAAAACGAATGCAATTGTCTAGAAATTTCTCTCCATTTTGTTCATGAGGCAATAGGTGATGGGAGAGGGAGTGGTCATGGTGTCAATGATTCACCAAAAGTAGATCTGTCCAAAGATTCCTTTTGTCATGGATCTATTTTTCCTGACCTTTTATGTAAGCAGAAATCCCCAGGAGGCTGGACTTCATCCACATACATACCTTTGAACATGTTGTCTAGCTTCAAGAAGGAGTTAAAATTGTTATTACTAAAATTATTTGCATTTAAATAACTCAGGGTAAAAAGACAAATAAAATCTTTTCAAGTTGTTCACAGGGAGATAAGACATAGAATCACTTCCTACATCCTCCTCCACTGCAAACAAGTTTGAGGGATAAATAAGGGGCTCCAGGAGCTTAGCCACAGACCCACTTGCAGGTGGGGACTTCAAGGAAGATTTCCCGGGAAAGGAATTACAATAGACACCGAATAATACCACAGCCAAGTCCCGGGGGCTCATTTTGTTGTACATAAAGTGATAGAAATGAGAGTTTTGGGTTTGGTCTTCTTTTTGGAGGCATTATAGAGAAGATACAGGCAAAATCAGATGGGAAGTGAGATGAGGGCAACCAGAGGTGTCTAAAATTGCCTCTCTAAATTTCGGAGGGTGGGAGAGCTACCTATGGCAGCTGTGAAGTCAGAGAGGCTCTGAGAGGGAGGATGAGGTGTGTCTCTTTCTTGGGCTCTATTGCAAACACCAAAACACCCATCAGGTGAGATAAAAACAAAGTGAGCCACAGGTATATTCTTGGAACGTTGTTGCTATTTCCCCTTAATTCTAAATGGTGTTTGCTGAACTGAGAGAAGGAGGGGAGGGCGGGACAGAGATTCAACTCAACCAACAGCTCTGGCTCTGTCTGCTTTTTACAGGTGTTTTGGTGTTTGTGTCCAATGTGGTGGCTCTCTCCAAATGAACGGTCTCCCCAAGTGTGGATAAAAATACTTGAAGGGCTTTAGATGAAGGTTTCACACTTGAAATATTTCCTCCTTTCTCAGCCCAGGATAAACTGGCAACAAATCCATCTTCCTTCCTCATCCTTGGGCCTCACAGCTGGGCATGCCCTTTCTATGATAACCTCTCTTGGGAAGTATCTGGATGGGCACAGAATGCTTGCCAGGCTGCTGCCTACTGGCCAGCTGTTCTTGATCCCCCTACTATCCGCCTTGCCTACCCCTGAAAGCCACCTGAGCAGATCATTAAGGACCTCTTGACAGCCCTTGGGGATGGGAAGGGTGCCTGCCTTTCCTGAAAGAGTGACCCGGATGCTCCTGGCCCCCACTCCTGTCTTCCAGGGATGAGCTTGAGCTTTTGCTGAGAGAGAATGCCTTCCACCTGAGTCTTGTCCATTCTGAAAATTCTGCTTTACAGCCTCATGACATATGCCTTCATCTAAGGAAGTTTTTAACAGGGGTTCATAGTAGGACTTCAGTCTACTGAAACCTTCTCTGAAATCATGTGCCAAATTTTGTATCTATCTGTTGCTTTCACATATTCTGACTCCCTTCCCCACAAAATGGTAAGAACCATTGTGTTTAAAGAGTAGCCAATTTGTGTCATCTCTGATGTCCCTTAATTCCCCTGAAATCCAATTATATCCAGGGCATGGGAATTAATTTTTGAGCTCCCTGGGTCTTGGACCATTCCCAAAGAAAATAAAAACAACTTCGTAGCCTGTCCTTGCTATGTCAGCTACCCAAGGACTTCTGAGAACCTCCTGATATGAGTCAGCCAAAAATCTACCTGCCAGAATGGACACTTCATCCAAGAACATATCTGAAGGGGCAATAAACACATGAAAAGATGCTCAATATCATTAGTTATGGGGAAATGCAAATTAAAATCTCAGTGTGATATCTTTACAGATCCACTGGCATGGCTAAAATTAAAAAGTCTGACAATTCCAAGTATTGGAGAGGATTTGGAACAACTGGAATTCTCATACATTGCAGGAAGGTAGAAGAAGGGGAGCCCAAAATGATGTAGTCACTTTAGAAAATAATTTGACAGTTTCTTGTAAAGTCAGACATACACTTTATCCTACAGCTAGCAATTCTATTCCTAAGTCTTTATGCAAGAAAAGCACATGACCACACAAAGACCTGCATGTGATTGGTATAGCAGTGTTATTCATAACAGCCCCAAACTGGAAACAACACAAAGGTATATCAAATGTGAATGGATAAACACATTGTGACATATCTATACAGCAATAAAAAGGAACAGACTACTGATATATGTTTACAACCTGGTGATTCTCAAAAGCATTATGCCAAGGGAAAGAAGCCAGACACAAAAAGACTACAAACTGTATGATTCCATTTATATGACATTCTAGAAAAGGCAAAGCTATAGTGACATAGATCAGTGGCTGCCAGGGGCTGGAGGTAGGAGGAGGAAATTAACTGTAAAGGGGCACAAGGAATTTTTTTGAAATGGTGAACTTGTTCAATATCTTGATTGTGGTGATGGTCACATGTCTGAATACACTTGTCAAAATTCATCAAACTGTACATTTAAAATATGTATTATATGTAAATTATTCACCAATACAGCTGACTTTTTTTAAAAAACTAGCTGCAGAGCATCATTTTTCTTTATATATAGGACAGTCCAAACATGGAACTCTTTGTTGCAAGGATAAAGGATCTCAGACTTGGGGTCAACACATATCATTTTATGATTTATTTTACATATTGGACTCTGGAGTTTATCCTAATTTCCTACTCCAACTGGCACTCTTTCAATTGGGAGCTGCTTTTTACATCTTTCCCATCTTAAATGTGGAGCCAGGGGATGTTATGAGCACTGCAGAGTCCAAATTGTGTCTGGTTGTATTTTAGGTCTATTAAATCCACTGCAGTGTTTGGAGCAGACTGGAGGGGAGAGAAGGAAGAGATCTGAAATAGACTGAAATACAGCACTGGGGATGGAAAGAAGTGCCAGGGAGAGAGATTTCAGCAGACTTTGTCAGGGACTAGATAAGGGGTATAAAAGAGAGCAAACAGTGTTCAGAGAAGACTTTGAACAGTTTCCCATTGCTTTTGAGAAAAAGCCCGAACTCCTGAGCATGGGCTATCAGGCCTTCCGTAATCTACTTCCAGTCTCCCCTCTTCATTGCCCACTGCCTCTTTTCACTGAATCAGAAGCTCTGCAAGCACAGAATTCTGTTACTTAACAGCAGCTGTTCAGTACATACTGGTTGTATATACATGTATACAAATGTCCATTCACCTACTGATGGACACTTGTGTTGTTTTCATATTTTGGCTATTACAAACAAAGCTGCTATGAATATTCTTGTCCAGGTCATTGTGTGGACATGTGCTTTCATTTCCCTTAGGTAAACCGTGGCAATAGAATTGCTGGGTGATATGGTAGGTGTAGTACATCCATACAATGGAATACTACTCAGCAGTAAAAAGACAAACTATTGGTGCACACAACAACATGGATGAATCTCAACGTGCTTCTGCTGAGTGAAAGAAGTTGCATACCCTCCCACCCCAGCAAAAAGACAGCCAGGATGTATGATTCCATTCATATAAAATTCTAGAAACAGCAAACTAATCTATAGCAACAGAAAGCAAACCAGCAGTTGGGAGGGCAAGGGACAGTGAGGCACATAGGGTGAGGATTATAAAGGTGCATGGGGAGGCTTTTTTGGGGTGATGGATATGTTCATTATTTTTATGGAAGTGATAGTTTCACAACTGTATACATATATCGAAACATCATACCGTACATTTTAAATATGTGCAGTTTATAGTATGTCAATTATACCTTAATAAAGCTGTGAAAAATACTGTTTGAATAAATAGCAGGCCCTCCGTAAATGCATATAGAATGAATGTAGAGAAGTGTTCATTGTTGGTTTAAGGGATACCAATAAGTATTGGTAGAATTAATGTACAGAAGAAATATGTGACTAAATAGTAGGTGTTCAATAATTTTATAAGGAATGAGTGAATGAATGAATGTATTTGACAAATGTTTATGTCAGCCTATCATGTGCCTGGGACTAACCTAGGCTCTGGGAATAGATTGGGGAACAAAACAAAGATCCCTGAGTTCACAGCTTTAATTTGAGGAGGACAGTAAACAATGAAAAGATAAGTAAAACACATATAGTGTGCTAGACAGGTGCCAAGGAGAGAGAAAGCTGAGAAGAGGGACAGGGAATGTCAGGGAAGGAGACTGACATTTTTGAGATTGTGGCCACCCTCCTCCCAAGGGTGATGCTTGAGAGCAGACCTAAAGGAAATGAGCGGACCAGGTGGGTATCTAGGAGAATAAAAAATGACGGCCCCAGAATTGAAGAAAAGAATAAGCAAGAACTGAATGAAACTTCTGACGAGTGAAACGTAATAGCAAGAGCGCGTAAGTGCTAATAAAGACGGCTGCGGCCCGGACCCTCCCGGCCCGCCGATCCTTGCGTTGTCCACGAGGAGGCGCTCCTGCTCCCGCCCCGCAGTCGCCTTCCGCCAATGCGTGGGCACGCGCAGAAACCGCTAGGCGGCGTCGGTTTCCCTTCCCACGCGCGGACGCCAGCGTGGGCCGACGCAGCCGGGGTGCCCGCGCGTGCGCAGAGCCGAGGCCAGTCTGCCCTTGGGGCGGGGCGGAGCGGGGCGGAGCCAAGCAGGGCGGGGCGGGGGTTTGAGGTGATTCCTGAGGCGCGGCGGCTGTTTCAGCCGTGCGGGGAAACCGAAAGTGGGCGGCGGCCGCGGCTGTAGCGCTGGCGGAGACGGCGGTGGGAGCCGGGCCCAGAGGCGCGGGGACGGGCCGCGGGCCCGCAGAACAAGGTGAGAGCAGGTCCTGCTGGCTGCGGGAACGACAGGTGCCAGGCGAGGGCGGACGAGGTTTCGGGCGGGCGCGGCGCACCTGGGTGACTAAGAGGGACAGTGGCCCAAGCGGGACTCGAACGGACCCGGGGCCTCTTCCCAGCAGCCGCAGAGGATGCCCTGGTCCCCACCCCGGAAAGCGGGCTGGGCGCCAGGGGAGTTGGCGTTACAGAGCGTTGTGTTTTAAATCTCTGATGGGACTGTCTGGGGTTCACCTGGGAGTCGGACGGACCCCTGCCGCCTGGGAAACTCAGTGCTGTGGGGGCAGTGCAGCAGAGGGAGGGCGGGTGTGTGGACCTGGGGTGGGAGGTGCTGACCAGGAAGTGGATCCCGGTACCGGCGGGCGGACGCCAGCTGCCCGCCCGGAGCAAGGGACATGCGAGCCCCCTGGCTGTTTGAACTCCCACACCGTGAGCTTTTAAGTTCCTCTCTTTACAGACCCGCCCCTGCGGGCCGCTGGAGCAGTGCAGGACACAAATACTATCCGTTTCTCTCAAACCGTGAGCACCTGAGCCCCGGGTGGGTACAGCGCTCCAAGTTAGGAGGGAAATATGAATCCATGAGTGAGTTATCTTAACTTTCACCGTGTTCCCCAATAGTGTCAGGTTCTCAGCCTCAATTTAATGGGAGGGGACTTGGAGCCGGCACAACTATTCTGCTCCGATCCCCTTGAGTGAGTAGGTACAATACATTTCCATACATAACCAAGGGCACCACTCACTCCCAAACAATTACAAAGAACCGGAAAGGGAAATAGCTATATTAGAAAAAGTCTTGGCCCAAAAGGATTATGAAAGCCATTCTACAAAACAAAAACATCACTGACCTGTGTCATCCCTCCATCCCCTATCCTCCACCCCCCCATCCCTATCCTCCACCCCGCCCCCCCGCCCCTTTCGTGCAGGTGGAAAAACTGCAGAAAAGTGCCCTGCCTAGTGATATACAACTTAAAGCCAGAGGTGGAACTTGGACCCAAGTCCCGGCCGCTTTGATGTATAGGTGTTGCATACTGCAAATAGCGTGGGCTTTGCAGATTTGGGTTGGAATCTGGGCTTCTCCACTTGCTAATTGTGTGATCTTGAACAAATTACATACTTTCGTTGAGCCTGGTTTTCTCTTTATCAATTGGAAATATTTAACTTACTCTGCAAGGCTTTTGTGAGATAACTACTGTAATTCCTTTGGCTCATAATAATAGTCAAGAAGTGTTAACTCTCTTCCTTCCACCAAACTTGCCGTATTTCACATAATTGGGTTTCAGTTTCTTGGATGCAGGGACACATCTTTAAGTGCTCTATGTAATATAAATTGGCACATGGTGGAGATTTTTGCAGTTCCATTCAACTGATATTCATGGAGCATCAGTTACATGCACAGGACCGTGCCGGGGGTAGGGAATTGCTCTGGGGCCAGCTGGTTTAGAACCCACGTCTCCTGTGCCCCAGTCCAGGGCCCTTTGCCAGCCCACAGCCCCCCTCTTTGCTAGTTAAACACAGTGAACTCTGAAGCAGCAGTTGGTGGTTCCTTCGGATTTCAGTCCCTGTAGATTGGAAATGAAATGTAATCTCTGTTAATGCCCTTTTAAGTGAACTGACTGAACATGGCTGAATGAACTATTGTATTTTGTACCAAGAGATTTAAACTCCTTAAAGAACCTCTCAGAAGTTCTCTGTGCAATATAATCTAGTTGGAGACCTAATATGAACGTAAAGGAAAAATACTTTATAATCCAACTCTAAGTGCCTACTCTGTGTTTGATCAAGTGCTATTTCTAAGAACTGAGATTTGACGTAGAGTGAGTACTTTGCCTCTGGGCACTTTCGGGGTCAACACATAAATACAGAAAGGACAGAAGTTCCTTGGTGCCTGGAGTGAAATCTAATTTCATATTTATGTGAATTGGTTTTTCTTTATGCAAAACTGACTTTCTCCTCCCTCTGTTCCCACCCTTATGCTTTTGAAAGCTTCATTCTTTTCAATATTTCCTCATTGGGCCAATTTTTTTAAAATGTTGTCTTTCAAACAAGCTAAAAGTATTGATAATTTGTCATTTTGAGCTGAAAATGTGTGTGAGGATATATGGCAGTTAGAGCTTCTGATCGGCACAATATACTCAGTGTGACCCCAAAGCAAACTCGATATTTTAGCTATATGCAGCTTTGTCAGGAGGAAGCAAACCCATGATTTCCGTTAGGTCTTTGGACCCCCGTTTCAGCACTTGAAGGACTCCAGGGAAAGTTGAGAACCATGGATCTTGCCCATCCTCCTTATCTTCCATATGAAAAAAGCGACTTGAAGTGACTTGCTCAAAGGGTCATAGCTAATGAGAAGAAGACTGGGATTAAGACCCAAACTCCTAACTAAGCCATTTAGGATCTCAGAGCTTTCTCCAGTATGTAGATTTATGGAAAGCCTATATTATTCATACTACATAATTAGTAATGCATATATAATTTGGAGGTTGAAATTGCAATAATTAAAAAAGGAAAACTGCTCTCTAAAGATACCCTGAGGGAGTATATCACCACCTGAGGGCATTAATTACTATCTTTCTTTTTTTTTTTTAAACAGGATTTTAAAAAATTAATAAATTTTATTTTTGGCTGTGCGTGGGCTTTCTCTAGTTGTGGTGAGCGGGAGCTACTCTTCGTTGTGTTACATGGGCTTCTCATTGCAGTGACTTCCCTTGTTGTGGAGCACGGGCTCTAGGCATGCAGGCTTCAGTAGTTGTGGCACTTGGGCTCAGTAGTGGCTCACAGGCTCTAGACCACAGGCTCAGCAGTTGTGGCGCACGGGCTTAGTTACTCCGCAGCCTGTGAGATCTTCCCGGACCAGGGATCAAACCCGTGTCCCCTGCATTGGCAGGCGGATTCTTAACCACTGCGCCACCAGGGAAGGCCCAACTGTCTTTTTAAAAAGAGTTGGTAAAGGAGTAATTAAGGTGGTAATAAATAGACTATAATTGGAAATAAAAGATAGCATGTTAAACTGTTGCAAGATGAGAAATCACCTTGGAAGAGTCTTAGACAAAAACCTTCCCTCTCTTAGGCTCAGTTTATTGATTTGTAATAAGGGGTTTGGGATAGACTAGATGATGCCTAAAATCTTTTCAGCACAGACATTCTGAATTTTAAGGGCCTGGCTTGTTGCTAAAATAGTGTCTTCATGGAAGAAGGCAGCCATTTACCAGAAGTATGTGCCCTAAGGAAATACTAAAAATTGAGTAGCTGACCAAAGAAGGTAAGAGATTGCTTGGTGATTTCACTTCACCCTAATGATTCTTCAGATTTATTTGTGGGTTTAGTGCCACTCTTCAAGTCAAATTTATGACACACAAAAAAATGCAATGAGGAAAATGAGTCAAATGGTACAGTTGGAAATAGTTGAGAAAAGAGGAACTGAGAGGAGAGAGCATATACGGGAGTGAGACCAGCTTGGCTAAAGGTCTTTGGGCAGCAGGATTGAGGAAACTGCAGCTACAGGAAGCAGATCACATGCAAACGATGGTAATGGTAAAGGCAGGTATCCAGAGGACACCAAAACCTGCTTCTTCAGAATAAGACTCTCCCGGGACCATTTTTAGGTGTATTAGAGAGAAAAGTTGTGAATTTACAAATACAGTTTTGAAAGTGAGAATTATTTTAGGCTATTTACATTGTTTAAACCTTGCTTTCCTAAAGGTTGTCATTACTTTCCCCTACTCCTTGCCCCACTTCTTGCACATTGTTAGCATTTCGGGATACTCAAGATTAATTGCATAGCAAAATAGAAAAGGAACAGTATAAAAGGATTGAATTTTTGCAGCAGTTGGCAAGTATTTTGGATTTGGGTGCCACACCCTTAAATCAGAATGTGGCAATCCCCATTTCATGCCACTTTAAGGGGTAATCACTAAATATGCCCCAGGGTTGTTCTCCGTATTCCCCAAGTCAGATTTACTTTCAGAAGCCAACTCTGTACATTTGGAGCAGCTGTCTGAAAGGATGCCCCATTTTGGGGAGCCAGAAGACCTGGGTTCTTGTTGTGGGTCTGGCCATAAAAATATGTGAGGCCTGGAATAATTACCCTGGACCTCAGTTTCCTCATTTAAAAAAAATTTTTTTTTACTTTTATTTATTTATTTAATTTTGCGGTACATGGGCCTCTTACTGTTGTGGCCTCTCCCGTTGCGGAGCACAGGCTCCGGACGCACAGGCTCAGCGGCCATGGCTCACGGGCCCAGCCGCTCCGTGGCATGTGGGATCTTCCCGGACCGGGGCATGAACCCGTGTCCCCTGCAGCGGCAGGTGGACTCTCAACCACTGCGCCACCAGGGAAGCCCTTTCCTCATTTTTAGACTAAACAGTTTGGAGGAGATGGTGTGAAGGTGCCTACTAGCATTCCGCGCTTCTCTCTCGGCTCCCTACTCTGAGGTCGGGCCCACTGTCCTGTCCTGTGCTGTTTTACAATGTCCAGGGACATTGTGGGACATGGCAGTTAAGAGGCTTTTGCCTACTAGTTAAGTGCGAAATCTTGGAGGAGATCTGGTAGCTTTCTTACTAAGCTTGCCAGGTCAAGTATGTTAATGAGGCAAGTAAGAAAACCTGGGAAAATGCTAATATTTCAAATTTGATGCTGTACTAAAAATTTCTCCAGTACACCAATGTCTGTATTATTGCACTCTTAGCTGTGTAATGCAGGTATTCATAGGTAGTTTGCCATCCATACCATGTTTCTAGGAAAATGTAACTACCGAATGTCAAGTATTGTGGTAAGCACATATAACTCTATTTTTGACACTTGTCATTCAGAAAGAGAGGCAAGGAAAGGAGGAGAAAAAGAGTGAGAGGAAGGACATGAAAGTCAAGTGCAATCTGTTGTGATCCTTGTGGCCAGTTTCTTCCTCCTTGACTGGGGTCTTTGCTTGCTGACCTTGGTCAGTTTTTGAGATTAAAATACTCTGATTAAATAATTCCCCAGACTCACCTCCACTTTACTCTGCTCAAGCAGAGGATTCTTATTCAGCTCAAGCTTCCTCTTTATTATCTAGGGAAACCCTTAAGAATTTTAACCTGAATTTAAAGAGATGACCAACTTTATTTCTCCGAACCTCACGTAACTTACGGTCACCAGGGCTTACATAACATTCTCAAAATAAAAGTACGAATTTGAATTCTCTTAAACTCTAAATTGTATTTATCACAACGCTTTTAGAGAGTAGAAATAAGTAGGAAAGTTGAAAGATCAAAATGGCAACTTAAGAAATTTGGGAGCCACACATCATCAAAAGGTCTACAAACAATAAATGCTGGAGAGAATGTGGAGAAAAGGGAACCCTTCTGCACTGTTGGTGGGAATGTAAATTGATACAGCCACTATGGAGAGCAGTATGGAGGTTCCTTAAAAAACTAAAAATAGAATTACCATATGACCCAGCAATCCCACCACTGGGCATATACTCTGAGAAAACTGTAATTCAAAAAGAGTCATGTACCACAAGGTTCATTGCAGCACTATTTACAATAGCCAGGACATGGAAGCAACCTAAGTGTCCATCGACAGACGAATGGATAAAGAAGATGTGGCACATATATACAATGGAATATTACTCAGCCATAAAAAGAAACGAAACTGAGCTATTTGTAATGAGGTGGATAGACCTAGAGTCTGGCATACAGAGTGAAGTAAGTCAGAAAGAGAGAGACAAATACCGTATGCTAACACATATATATGGAATTTAAGAAAAAAAAAATGTCATGAAGAGCCTAGGGGTAAGACAGGAATAAAGACACAGACCTACTAGAGAATGGACTTGAGGATATGGGGAGGGGGAAGGGTAAGCTGGGACGAAGTGAGAGAGTGGCATGGACATATATACACTACCAAACGTAAGATAGATAGCTAGTGGGAAGCAGCCGCATAGCACAGGGAGATCAGCTCAGTGCTTTGTGATTGCCTGGAGGGGTGGGATAAGGAGCGTGGGAGGGAGAGGATATAGGGATATACATATGCATATAGCTGATTCACTTTGTTATACAGCCGAAACTAACACAACACTGTAAAGCAATTATACTCCATTAATAAAGATGTTAAAAAAAAAAAGAATTTTGGAAGCCACTTTGGAGGAGTTGCCATTGAGGCACTTCACTAATAGTTGAAATTCCCATGATAAGCTTCCTTTTGTGCTTCTAGTGGATGACATCCGAGATAATAAACTTGATTTTTATAGTTAGAAGAAAGTATTCTTATATGCATACTGTTTCCAAAAGTTCTTGAGTATAATTGCCATCTTCAGAAAACCTCAAAAAATGCCATGATAACCAAGGAATTAACAAAATTTAGAGCATTCTATAGCAATATAGTAGATTAGAAAATAATAAGTTTTTTAAGCTTTAGTTGTAACATTCTTTTTGTTCAGTGCCTGAAGTGATATTGCTAATGTTGGAATTGCAAACTGGGCTGGAAGAAATTGACAAACATGAGAACAAGACATACATCTAAACAAGATGTACAACCACATTTACCCTTCCAGGTTTTACTGCACTTACCTGTTTCTCACCATCTTTGAGATCCTCAGTCCTATAGTCCGGGGACTGCCCTTCCCTCCAAAAAGTTGTATACAAATAGAGAATTATAGTATTCCTTGAAAATAGCATACTTAAAAAAGGGGAGGGAGAGGGATGCCTAATTCAGATTGTAGCCATGTGGTCAAGCGTTGCTTCCCAGTCTCCTCAAGTATCAGGTTCTTTTTTCTAATTTTTAAAAAAACTTTGTGAAACTTCACACGTGAGTAGTTGTACTTCTAATATCCGTTGGTTGATAAAGTATATAACTACCAAAAGCTGTTGTAAATTCAATATCGTGTTTGTGACTCTCAACAGTATCTGCACACTGTTTGAAAAACAGGAATACATGTAAGTATGAGACACTTACCAGTGTTCAAGCAGTGCTTACTTACACATCGGGATGTGTGGACTTTTTGCAGTAATGCTATGGCCCAGACCTGAGCCTGCTCATTGAGAACTCTGGCTCAGAGTGGAAAGGCCCAGAAATAAACTGTGTGGTGAATCTCAATCACAGCCTGGTGACATAATTGGCTGTCTCAATCAGTTTACAACAGTCATTAAAATTTGCAAATAATTTTTAATAACTTAAATTTAAGATTATTCCTTTAACTGCTCACATGCGCTGCACTATTATTTTAGTGAGTAGGAGAGAAAAGGAGTGGTGTTAGTTATATGGAGAATTTCTCATTCATTCACTCAATATGTATTGAGCTCTTGTTGTGGGCTGGGCACTAGGGATTCAGCAGTGAACAAAACCCACCGAAATCCCTGCTTTCATGGAGCTTACATGCAAGTCAGGGAGACAGACAGTAAAATAAAGAATATTGGATGGCATAAGTGCTACGGAGTAAAATAAGGCAGGGGAAGGGTAAAGGGAGTACTGGGCAGCCGGCATAACAGTTCTGGTTTTGAATAGGGTGACCAGGGAAGGCTGTACTGAGAAGGTGACATTTGAGCAAATACCTGAAGGAGGTGAGGCAATGAGCTGTGTCTACCCTGGGACAGAGGGACTGGCAAGTGCAGAAAGAAAAGCAGTGTGGAGTAGAGTGAGTGAGAGAAAAGGGGAGGAGGAGTTGAGGTCAGAGAAGTGGGCTGGGTGCAGATTGTGTAGGGCCCTTTTGGCCCCTCGGAAGACTTTGGCCTTTAGTCTGAGTAAGACAGGAAGCCCTTGGAGGGTTTTGAGCAGAGGAATGACGTGATGGGATTTATGATTTAAAAGGATCACTCTGGCTGTGATGTGAAGAATAGATTATCTGTGAAGTGGAAGCAGAGAGACCTGCACAGAGGCAGTTGCCTCAATCCAGGCAACAAATGTTGTTGGCGTGGACTAGGGTGATCACCATGCAGGTGGTGAGGAGTGGGGGAACCATGAACTGAGCCTGTTCATCTTCATGTGTCACTTAGTGGTGGGGGGATTCGGCGGTGGAGAACCACTAAGACCAAATCCCTTCATCTTACAGATAAGAAGAAGGCTGGGGAGACGGGATTTGTCCCAGGAAAAGAAGTGCTCTTTGCGTAGTGGTATTGAACTTGGGGAACACAAGCAGGAAGAGGAGGTGTGTGCACAGCCTTCCGCAATCCCCCATCTCTCCCCCAAATAAAGTCAGAATCAAGGTATCATCTACTAGTTGTCAGTAGCTTTACTCTTGAAAGAAACATTAAACTTCCTTGGTCGTAACTGTGGATTTTAACTATGATAATATATGCATTTAAGAGAATGAAACTAGGAGGTTATGTGTGTGGCAGGAGCCTCTCTCAGGTCAGGTTGGGAAGTCTAACTTAGAAAAATTAGTCTAACAGTTGCCAAGAAATGAAGATAGGCAAACATGAGGTTAGGGAGGGTGAGAAAAGTGAAAAATAAGGATGAGCACTTGTGTGCCACACAGATTAGCACTGTTTTTTTATTTATTTAACATTATCATCAGTTGCTCACTGTAAATACATACCTTTTATCTGCATGAAGCCTACCTGATAGTCTTGGGGTAGGAGGATAGGATAATCAGGATAGAGGCCATAAGACTACTGTATCTTGGCAGAGTCTAGGTCCCCAAAGAAGAAGACACATTCAAAGAGGGTGGGATTAAGGAAGCAAGCACTGGGCAAAGCCTTACAGCTTTTACTGTATTCTGTGGCAATTAGACAAGCTGTATATGTGGGTGTATGACCTTGTCCCTCCCCAAAATGTGTTAAGTGCTGTGTTTGGGAGATCCCTGATGACAGCTGTTTCAGAACAGAAATAAGGAAGATAGAGGGGAACATTTCAGAGAAAGTGGCCTGAAATTGCTCTCCTTAGGATGGAGGGACCAGGAGTCTTTCATACAGGGCTACCTGTAAAACAAGCCTCTGGTTAGCTTCTAAGATGGGGTTCGAACTGTCTTTTCAAGCCAGTATCATATCGGAGTTCTGTTATATTTTAATCATAGGATTTCCATTATTGAATAGAATGCATTTATTAGAGATTTTTTCTCCCATAAATTAGTGGTTGCTGTCTACCCCCTAAGTAGCTGGGGAAAAGTAGACCACAGTGGGAAGGTAACAATGGAACAGATTGTTCTTCTTTCCAAAAAGAAGGGAAGGAGGAGGCAGTAGAGAAGGTGATGGGTATGTCCTTCATACTGAAACTGTGGCAGGGGAATTTAAAGTTGTTCTGACTAGGGAGGAGCCAGATATGCTAAATAGTCTAGTTTGATCCTGGTACACTGCTCACACCCAAGAAGGTATATTCCCACATGGGCACTGACCACCTGACTTTATACCTACAAATAATGTGTATATAATTCATAGTCAGGGCCCACTTAGATATGCAGATGTACAAAGAGGTAAAGGCCAGTTTTACTCAGAGGAGCTCTAGATGAGTAGGTGGGAGGGATTGGGTTTGAAGGAAAGAAGAGAGTAGATAGGTAGGAAAGGTGGAGGTCAGAGAGAGAAAGTTGAGAAGGCTTGGCACTAGGAAGTTAGCAAGTGATCCTTTAGTTTCTCCTCTTGCAAATTAAAACTTGGCCAGCCTGCTCGCTTTGTGGTTTTTCTTACTTGAGGAAATAACTGTATACTAAAAGTTCAATGATCTTTGAATCATGAACCATTGTAAATCAAAGCATTTCTCTTGTAATCAGGAGTTTACTATTTAAGAGCCAAAGTTCATACTTCAGTTTTAACATCTGGCAACCTTGAAATATAGGTCCCGAAGCCAGCCTCTCTTTCCTTCTCACCAGCATACTCAAAATGTAGATGGACATCAGGAGTAATGCAGGTGCTCAGACTCTATAGCTGTTGTCTTTCTCTGCCATGAATTTTTAGTCTTTAGAGTGCCTGTCTCCAGTTGTCTCGTTGACTTGGGATCCATACCATACCTTTGAGTAGGCTGAGTCTACTGTTCATTTCACAGGACTGTTTTTTTTCTTCTCTTCAGTTTGCTTTACTGTCTTTCTTGATTGTCTTGTCTCCTGTTGTTAATTCTTCAGGGTTTGTCTTTTATTTTTTTCAGTACCAGTCAGGGTAATATGATAGAAAGAATGTGGGCTTTGGCATCAAACAGACCAGGACTAAAATCCTGGCTTCCATACATCCTGTGATATGTTGGTTATTTAACATCTCTGAGCTTTGGTTTTCTTATTTACAGAATGAGAATAATACTTTCCTTCCATAGTTATGGAAGTTAATCTTCAGATAGTCCAATTCTCAGAATTTACACGAGAAAGAAAAATATATATCTTTGCAGAGCAGCTTCATTTATTTTTTATTGAAGTATAGTTGATTTAGAATGTTGTACTAATTTCTACTGGACAGCAGAGTGACTCAGTTATACACATATATACATTCTTTTTTTTATATTCTTTTCCATTATGGTTTATCCCAGGAGACTGGATATGGTTCCCTGTGCTATACAGTAGGACCTTGTTGTTTATCCATTCTAAATGTAATAGTTTGCATCTACTAACCACAAACTCCCAGTCCATCCCTCTCTCTCCTTTCCTCCCCCTTGTCAACCACAAGTCTGTTCTCTATGTCTGTGAGTTTTTTTCTGTTTGGTAGATAGGTTCATTTGAGCCGTATTTTAGATTCCACATGTAAGTGATATCATATGGTATTTGTGTTTCTCTTTCTGACTTACTTCACCTAGTATGATCATCTCTAGTTGCATCCATGTTGCTGCAAATGGCATTATTTCATTCTTTTTTATGGCTGAGTAGTAGTCCATTTTATGTATGTAACACATCTTCTTTATCCATTTATCTGTCAGTGGACATTTAGGTTGTTTCCATGTCTTGACTATTGTGAATAGTGCTGGTATGAACATAGGGGTGCATGTATCTTTTTGAATTATAGTTTTGTCTTGTTATATGCCCAGGAGTGGGATTTCTGGATCATATGGTAACTCTATTTTTAGTTTTCTGAGGAACCTCAATACTGTTTTCCATAGTGGAAAGCAGCTTTATTTTTAATACCCCAAAGCTGGAAGCACCCCACATGTCTATCAACATTTGAATGGATAAACAAATTGTGGTATATCCATACAGTGGAATACTACTTATCAATAAAAGGGGATGAACTACTAGTGAGTATTGTTTATATATTCTAGTTACCAGTCCTTTACCAGGTATGCTATGAAAATATTTTCTCTTAGTCTGTGGCTTGTCTTTTCATTTTCTTAACAGCCTTTAGAAGAGCAGAAGTTTTAAATTTTGATGAGATCCAATTTGTCGGGTTTGTTCATCATGGCTCTAAAAGTTCTTTGCCTATCCCAAGGTCACAAAGATTTATTCCTGTTTTCCCTAGAAGTTTTACAGTATTAACTTTGTCATTTAGGACCTAAATGATTCATTTCAATTTAATTTTTGTGTCTGGTATGAGATTCATTTTTTTGTGTATGGATGAATAGTGTTCCAGCACTGTTTGTTGAACTTTCTCCATTGAATTTCCTTGCTATCTTTGTCAAAAATCAGTTGACCATTTATGTGTGGGTCTATTTCTGGACTATATATTCTGTTCCATTGATGTGATTGTCCTTTTGTCAATGCCACACTATTTCGACTAATATACTGTTATGGTAAGTTTTGAAATCAGTCTGATTGCACCAGCTA
Source organism: Aethalodelphis obliquidens (assembly GCF_003676395.1). Lineage (NCBI taxonomy): Eukaryota > Metazoa > Chordata > Mammalia > Artiodactyla > Delphinidae > Aethalodelphis > Aethalodelphis obliquidens. Next base: position 34,096,429 of record NW_020837951.1, on the reverse strand, counting down.
GGACCTCTAGTGTGGTAATGAATAGGAGTGAAGAGATTGGACATTCTTGCCCTGTTCCCATTCTTAAGCAGAAAGCATTCATTCTTTCACTATTACATGTGATGTTAGCTGAGGGTTTTTCACAGATACTCTTTATCAGGTTAAGGAGGTTCACGTCTATTCTTATTTTCTGAGAGTTATTAAAATAAATGATTTTTAACTTTGTCAAATGTCTTTTCTTCACCTGTTGATATCATGTGGCTTTTCAACTTTAGTCTGTTGATATAGTCAGTTACATTGATTGACTTATGAGTGTTGAACCAACCTTGCATTCCTCGAGTAAACCATAGTTAATCATAGTGTGTCATTTCTCTTACATATTGTTGGATTTGATTTACTAATATTTTGTTAGGATTTTTTGCACTTATGTTCATGAGGGTTATTGGTCTGTACTTTTCTTATAATGTCTTTGGTTTTGGTATCAGCATAATGTTGGCCTCATAAAGTGAGTTCATAAGTGTTCCCTTCCTCTCTACTTTCTGGAAGAGTTTGTGTAGAAGTGGTATTAATTCCTTCTGAAGTGTTTGGTAGAATTTGCCAATAAAGTCATCTGGGTTTGAATTTTCCTTGTGTGAAGGTTTCTAACTACAAATTTAATTTCTCTAATATTCTTAAGGATAATAAGGTTATCTGTTTCTTCTTGAGTGAGCTTTAGAAATTGTCTTTCAGTGAATTCGTCCATTTCATCCAAGTTACCAGATTTATTGGCATGAATTGTTCATAATATTCTCTTTTTAATGTCTATAGGATCTGTATTTATGGCCCCTTTTTCAATTGCATTATTAGTAATTTGTGTCTTTTCTTTTTTTCCCCTTGATTAATCTACCTGGAAGTTATCAATTTTATTGATGTTTTCAAGAGCTAGTTTTGGTTTCATGATTTTTTTCCTTTACTTTTTTTCTATTTAATTACTTATCTGTTTCACCATTCCAGTACTGATTTTGCTCTCATCTTTATTAATTCCTTTCTTCTACTTCCTTTTGGTATAATTTGCTCTCTTTTTTTCTTAAGGTAGCAGATTAGATCACTGATTTGGAATGTTTCTTTTTTTCTAATATAAGCATATGATGCTGTAAATTTCCCTCCAAATATTGCTTTAACTGCATCCAGCAATTTTTTATATACTGCGTTTTCATTTATTTAAATGTTTTCTGGTTATTTGGAGGAGCTTTCCTCTTTGACCCTTGGTTATTTAGAAGTATGTTATTACATTTGCAAATACACAGGGATTGTTCACATATTTTTCTGTTACTCATACCCAATTTAGTTTAGTTCTGGTCATAGAATGCACTTTGTATAATTTCAATTATTCTAAATTGGTTGAGGATTGGTTTCAGCCTCAGAATATATTCTATCTTGGTCAATGTCCCATGAGCTCTTGAAAAGAATGTATATTTTGCTACTGTTGGGATGGAGTGTTCTGTAAATATCAATTAGACCAGTTTGGTTGATGGTGTTGTTCAGCTCCTCTATATCCTTACTGATTTTTTTGTTTACTGGATCTACCAATTACTGAGAAAAGAGTTTTGAAGTCTCCAGTCATAACTCTATTGTTTTCTCATTCATGTATTTTAAAACTCTAATGTTAGATGCTGTCACATTTAGGATTGTTATATCTTCCTGATTAATTAATTCCTTAATTATTATGTAATGTCCCTCTTTTTAAAAAATTTATTTATATTTTATTTATTTATTTTTGGCTGCTTTGGGTCTTCATTGCTGCGCGCGGGCTTTCTCTAGTTGCTGCGAGTGGGGCTACTATTTGTTGCAGTGCACATGCTTCTCATTGCGGTGGCTTCTTTTGTTGCAGAGCGTGGGCTCTAGGCATGTGGGCTTCAGTAGTTGTGGCACATGGGCTCAGTAGTTGTGCCTCACGGGTGGGCTCTAGAGCACAGGCTCAGTAGTCGTGGTGCACGGGCTTAGTTGCTCCGTGGCATGTGGGATCTTCCCAGATCAGGGATCAAACCCATGTCCCCTGCAATGGCAGGCGGATTCTTAACCACTGCACCACCAGGGAAGTCCCTGTAATGTCCCTCTTTATCCTTGGTAATATTACTTGTTCTGATATTAATATAGTCATGTATTTACATGCATATCTTTTTCTATATTTTTACTTTTAACCTATGTGTTTGTATTTGAAATAGGTTTCTTGTAGATAGTATATAGGAAAATCTTGCTTTTATATCCACTCTACTAATCTCTAACTTTTTAATCAGGATATATCAATCATTTACACTTAATGTAATTATTCGTATGGTTGACTTTATTTTATTTTATTATTTTTAAAAATTTATTTATTTGGCTGTGCAGCAGGATTGTGGGATCTTAGTTCCCTGACCAGAGAATGAACCTGGGCCCCCTGAACTGGAAGCACAGAGTCCGAACCACTGGAACTCAGGGAATTCCCCAGTATGTAGTCCTTTTTTTTTTTTTTTAATTTTTTAATTTAATTTAATTTTTTTATACAGCAAGTTCTTATTAGTCATCAGTTTTATACACATCAGTGTATACATGTTAATCCCAATTGCCCAATTCATCACACCACCACTCCCACCCCACTGCGGCTTTCCCCCCTTGGTATCCATATGTTTGTTCTCTACATCTGTGTCTCAACTTCTGCCTGCAAACCAATTCATCTGTACCATTTTTCTAGGTTCCACATACATGCGTTAATGTACGATATTTGTCTTTCTCTTTCTGACAAACTTCACTCTGTATGACAGTCTCTAGATCCATCCACGTCTCAACAAATGACCCAATTTTGTTCCTTTTTATGGCTGAGTAATATTCCATTGTATATATGTACCACATCTTCTTTATCCATTCGTCTGTCAATGGGCATTTAGGTTGCTTCCATGACCTGGCTATTGTAAATAGTGTGGCAATGAACATTGGGGTGCATATGCCTTTTTGAATAATGGTTTTCTCTGGATATATGCCCAGTAGTGGGATGCTGGATAATATGGTAATTCTATTTTTAATTTTTTAAGGAACCTCCATACTGTTTTCCATAGTGACTGTATCAATTTACATTCCCACCAACAGTGCAAGAGGGTTCCCTTTTCTCCACACCCTCTCCAGCATTTGTTGTTTGTAGATTTTCTGATGATGCCCATTCTAACTGGTGTGAAGTGATACCTCATTGTAGTTTTGATTTGCATTTCTCTAATAATTAGTGATGTTGAGCAGCTTTTCATGTGCTTCTTGGCCATCTGTATGTCTTCTTTGGAGAAATGTCTATTTAGGTCTTCTGCCCATTTTTGGATTGGGTTGTTTGTTTTTTTAATATTGAGCTGCATGAGCTGTTTATATATTTTGGAGATTAATCTTTTGTCCGTTGATTCATTTGCAAATACTTTCTCCCATTCTGAGGGTTGTCATCTTGTTTATGGTTTCCTTTGCTGTGCAAAAGCTTTGAGGTTTCATTAGGTCCCATTTGTTTATTTTTGTTTTTATTTCCATTACTCTAGGAGGTGGATCAAAAAAGATCTTGCTGTGGTTTATGTCAAAGAGCATTCTTCCTGTGTTTTCCTCTAAGAGTTTTATAATGTCCGGTCTTGCATTTAGGTCTCTAATCCATTTTGAGTTTATTTTTGTGTATGGTGTTAGGGAGTATTCTAATTTCATTCTTTTACATGTATCTATCCAGTTTTCCCAGCACCACTTATTGAAGAGATTGTCTTTTCTCCATTGTATATCCTTGCCTCCTTTGTCATAGATTAGTTGACCATAGGTGCGTGGGTTTATCTCTGGGCTTTCTGTCTTGTTCCATTGATCTATGTTTCTGTTTTTGTGCCAGTACCATATTGTCTTGCTTACTGTAGCTTTGTAGTATAGTCTGAAGTCAGGGAGTCTGATTCCTCCAGCTCTGTTTTTTTCCCTCAAAACTGCTTTGGTTATTTGGGGTCTTTTGTGTCTCCATACAAATTTTAAGGTTTTTTTGTTCTAGTTCTGTAAAAAATGCCATTGGTAATTTGATAGGGGTTGCATTGAATCTGTAGATTGCTTTGGGTAGTATAGTCATTTTCACAATACTGCTTCTTCCAATCCAAGAACATGGTATATCTCTCCATCTGTTGGTATCATCTTTAGTTTCTTTCATCAGTGTCTTATAGTTTTCTGCATATAGGTCTTTTGTCTCCCTAGGTAGGTTTATTCCTAGGTATTTTATTATTTTTGTTGCAGTGGTAAATGGGAGTGTTTCCTTAATTTCTCTTTCAGATTTTTCATCATTAGTGTATAGGAATGCAAGAGATTTCTGTGCATTAATTTTGTATCCTGCAACTTTACCAAATTCATTGATTAGCTCTAGTAGTTTTCTGGTGGCATCTTTGGGATTCTCTATGTATAGTATCATGTCATCTGCAAACAGTGACAGTTTTACTTCTTCTCTTCCAATTTGTATTCTTTTATTTCTTTTTCTTCTCTGATTGCCGTGGCTAGGACTTCCAAAACTATGTTGAATAATAGTGGTGAGAGTAGACATCCTTGTCTTCTTCCTAATCTTAGAGGAAATGCTTTCAGTGTTTCACCATTGAGAAGGATGTTTGCTGTGGGTTTGTTGTATATGGCCTTTATTATGTTGAGTTAGTTTCCCTCTATGCCCACTTTCTGGAGAGTTTTTATCATAAATGGGTGTTGAATTTTGTCAAAAGCTTTTTCTGCATCTATTGAGATGATCATATGGTTTTTCTTCTTCAATTTGTTAATATAGTGTATCACATTGATTGATTTGTGTATTTTGAAGAATCCTTGCATCCCTGGGATAAATCCCACTTGATCATGGTGTATGATCCTTTTAATGTGTTGTTGGATTCTATTTGCTAGTATTTTGTTGAGGATTTTTGCATCTATATTCATCAGTGATATTGGTCTGTAATTTTTTTTTTTTTGTAGTATCTTTGTCTGGTTTCGGTATCAGGGTGATGGTGGCTTCATAGAATGAGTTTGGGTGTGTTCCTTCATCTGCAGTGTTTTGGAAGAGTTTGAGAAGGATGGGTGTTAGCTCTTCTCTAAATGTTTGATAGAATTCACCTGTGAAGCCATCTGGTCCTGAACTTTTGTTTGTTGGAAGATTTTTAATCACAGTTTCAATTTCATTACTTGTGATTGGTCTGTTCATATTTTCTATTTCTTCCTGGTTCGGTCTTAGAAGGTTATACCTTTCTAAGAATTTTTCCATTTCTTCCAGGTTGTCCATTTTATTGACATAGAGTTGCTTGTAGTAGTCTCTTAGGATGCTTTGTATTTCTGCGGTGTCTGTTGTAACTTCTCCTTTTTCATTTCTAATTTTATTGATTTGAGTCCTCTCCCTCTTTTTCTTGATAAGTCTGGCTAATGGTTTATCAATTTTGTTTATCTTCTCAAAGAACCAGCTTTTAGTTTTATTGAACTTTGCTATAGTTTTGTTTCTATTTCATTTATTTCTGCTCTGATCTTTATGATTTCTTTCCTTCTGCTAACTTTGGGTTTTGTTTGTTCTTCTTTCTCTAGTTCCTTTAGGTGTAAGATTAGATTGTTTATTTGAGATGTTTCTTGTTTCTTGAGGTAGGCTTGTATAGCTATAAACTTCCCTTTAGAACTGCTTTGGCTGCATCCCATAGGTTTTGGATCATCGTGTTTTCATTGTCATTTGTCTTTAGGTATTTTTTGATTTCCTCTTTGATTTCTTCAGTGATCTCTTGGTTATTTAGTAACGTATTATTTAGCCTCCATGTGTTTGTGTTTTTTACGTTTTTTTCTCTGTAATTCATTTCTAATCTCATAGCGTTGTGATCAGAAAAGATGCTTGATGTGATTTCAGTTTTCTTAAATTTACTGAGATTTGATTTGTGACCCAAGATGTGATCTATCCTGGAGAATGTTCCGTGCGCACTTGAGAAGAAAGTGTAATCTGCTGTTTTTGGATGGAATGTCCTATAAATATCAATTAAATCTCTCTGGTCTATTGTGTCATTTAAAGATTCTGTTTCTTTATTTATTTTCATTTTGGAAGATCTGTGCATTGGTGTAAGTGAGGTGTTAAAGTCCCCCACTATTATTGTGTTACTGTCGATTTCCTCTTTTGGAGCTGTTAGCAGTTGCCTTATATATTGAGGTGCTCCCATGTTGGGTGCCTATATATTTATAGTTGTTATATCTTTTTCTTGGATTGATCCCTTGATCATTATGTAGTGTCCTTCCTTGTCTCTTGTAACAGTCTTTATTTTAAAGTCTATTTTATCTGATATGAGTATTGCTACTCCAGCTTTCTTTTGATTTCCATTTGCATGCAATATCTTTTTCCATCCCCTCACTTCCAGTCTGTATGTGTCCCTAGGTCTGAAGTGGGTCTCTTGTAGACAGCATATATATGGGTCTTGGTTTTGTATCCATTCAGCAAGCCTGTGTCTTTTGGTTGGAGCATTTAATCCATTCACGCTTCAGGTAATTATCGGTATGTATGTTCCTATGACCATTTTCTTAATTGTTTTGGGTTTGTTTATGTAGGTCATTTTCTCCTCTTGTGTTTCCCACTTAGAGAAGTTCCTTTAGCATTTGTTGCAGAGCTGGTTTGGTGGTGCTGAATTCTCTTAGCTTTTGCTTGTCTGTAAAGCTTTTGATTTCTCCATCGAATCTGAATGAGATCCTTGCTGGGTAGAGTAATCTTGGTTGTAGTTTCTTCCCTTTCATCACTTTAAGTATATCATGCCACTCCCTTCTGGCTTGTAGAGTTTCTGCTGAGAAATCAGCTGTTAACCTTATGGGAGTTCCCTTGTATGTTATTTATCATTTTTCCCTTGCTGCTTTCAATAATTTTTCTTTGTCTTTAATTTTTGCCAATTTGATTACTATGTGTCTCGACCTGTTTCTCCTTGGGTTTATCCTGTATAGGACTCGCTGTGCTTCCTGGACTTGGGTAGCTATTTCCTTTCCCATGTTAGGGAAATTTTCAACTATAATCTCTTCAAATATTTTCTTGGGTCCTTTCTATCTCTCTTCTCCTTCTGGGACCCCTATAATGCGAATGTTGTTGTGTTTAATGTTGTCCCAGAGGTCTCTTAGGCTGTCTTCATTTCTTTTCATTCTTTTTTCTTTATTCTGTTCCACAGCAGTGAATTCCACCATTCTGTCTTCCAGGTCATTTATCCGTTCTTCTGCCTCAGTTATTCTACTATTGATTTCTTCTAGTGTAGTTTTCATTTCAGTTATTGTATTGTTCATCTCTGTTTGTTTGTTCTTTAATTCTTCTAGGTCTTTGTTAAACATTTCTTGCATCTTCTCGATCTTTGCCTCCATTCTTTTTCTGAGGTTCTGGATCATCTTCACTATCATCATTCTGCGTTCTTTTTCTGGAAGGTTTCCTATCTCCACTTCATTTAGTTGTTTTTCTGGGGTTTTATCTTGTTCCTTCATCTGGTACATAGCCCTCTGCCTTTTCATCTTGTCTATCTTTCTGTGAATGTGGTTTTTGTTCCACAGGCTGCAGGATTGTAGTTCTTCTTGCTTCTGCTGGTGTGGTTGACTTTAAATCTATCACTTTGTTAGATGTTTTCTGTTTGCCTTTTCTGTTCTTTTTGTTTCTGTTTTCTCTTTTTTCCTACTTTTTTTTTTTTTTTACTTCTACCTAGTTTTTTATTGAATTTCTATTTTGTTTTACCTGTACTACTACTGGCTTATTAGTTATGCCTCTTAAAAAATTTTAGTGGCTGTCATAAGTTTTACTACATATCTCTTTATTGCATTCCTCTTTGAAATAATATTATATTACTGTATGTATAGTATAAGAACCTTCCAATAGTATACTTCCAGTTCCTTTCACTCATTCTTTGTGCTGTTGTGGTTGTACATTTTACTTTTACATATATTGTACACCCCACATTTTTGGTGCTGTCTAGATCTTGATTGTGGTGATGATTACATAGTATATATGTGCTTTCAAAACTCAGTAAACACTACACATAAGTATTTTATTTTATGTAAATTATACCTAAATGAAGATTTTAATATAAACATATATTTTAATATAAATATATGTGTATATATACATATATTTGTGTGTATGTCTTTCTGTCTATAGAGAGAGTGAGAATATAGACCTAGTATAGGACTTTCCTAGACTATTTACTATTTAATTAATTTACTGTTTAATTAATAGTATTAATTAAATGCCATTGGTGCTAGTGGTGACAATTTGAAGAGTTAATGTTTAGTAGAGCCAAGTACATAATGCATACTTAGGTTATTTACCATTTAAACTTTGCCATCTTTTGAGTATTATATTTATAATCAAGAGCACCTGCAAATGAGCTATTTTGTCTCCTTTTTTAAATGGACAAATACAGAAATTGCTAAAACTGTATGCTGTTCTTCCTTTATGTTTCTAAACCAGAGAAAGAGCAAGATTGTCTAGAATTCTGTGAAGTCCGATATAGTATCCACTTGCCCTATTTAATTTAAATTAAAATTTCAGTTCCTTAGTCATGCCACATTTCAAGTGCTCAGTAGCCACATGTCGCTAGTGGCTACCATGTTGGACTGCACAGATATAAAATATTTCTATAATCACAGAAAGTTCTTTTTTAAAATATTTATTTATTTGGATGCACTGGGTCTTAGTTGCCGCATGCAGGATCTTCATCGTCACGTGCAGGATCTTCGTTGCATCATGCAGGATCTTTAGTTGCAGCGTGAGAACTCTTAGTTGAGGCATGTGGAATCTAGTTCCCTGACCAGGGATTGAACCCAGCCTCCTTGCATTGGGAGTGCGGAGTCTTAGCCACTGGATCACCAGGGAAGAAAGTTCTATCGGATAGCACTGTTGAAGGAAAAATTAGCAAGTTGTCCATGGCTTGCCTTTCTCCTTCCTGTAATGAAAGGCTAAATCTACTTTTCGTGGCTGCTTGGATGTCCTTCTCTGAATTTATCTTCATTCTCTTTACCATTAGTCCAAAGAAAATATGAGTGATTAATCTAGAAAAATCCCTGTTACTGATCAATGAAAATCCTTAGCCAAGGTCCCCATGGATTTCTTTGGTACCTAAATTTATTAGTCACTTTTCTTTTTTCTCTCACTTGACCTGTCTGTTATTGCATATGACAGTTTTGAATATGCCATTCTTTTTGGCTTTTTCCTCTTTTTGTTTGTATGACACTGTGACTTTGCCTTTTCTACTTCTATCTCTCTGGTCCCTTTTTCTTAGCCTTTTATAGGTTCTTGTTCCTCTGCACATCTCTTAAATGACAGCCTTCCATAGCAGTCCATCTTTAACCTTATTTTTAACTCCCTGGACACCAGATACCACATATATGCTGAAGGCCAACAAATCTATAAGCAGTTCAGATTTCTAACCTAAGTTCCTAATGAATATAACTACGTGGCTGCCCTAAGAGCATCCCAACCTCCATATGTCCAGAACGATTTCACTCCCTTCCTCTCTTGCGAACCTGCCTCTACCCCACCTAAGTGTGGGCCATTACTATCCACCACGCTTCTAGCTAGAAATCTGGGGCCTCTCTCATAATTCAAACCAGTTAATCAGGTCCTGTTGATTCCACTTCCTAATTACCTCTGATACTGATTTTTTGTTTTTTCCCAAGGCCCTGTTTTCAGATCTTCCATATCTTCAGTTCTTACAATTCATTTATCTTTCTCCTTCTAGTTTATTTTCCCTGCTACTGAGGAGTGATCTTCTTAAAATGCAGAGCTGATCATTTTATTCTGCTATTTAAAATCCCTCCAAGGTCTCACATTACTTTTGGCAAAAATGCAAACATCTTAGCATATCCAGTAGTCTCTTCTGGGTCTGCCTCTTCTCACCTCTCCCATCCCCATCTTTCAGTCCTCAGCTTAGAGCCTTTGTTCATTCATGTCCAGCCACTTAACTGCCTGGGGTTCTCAGAACCAGCCATGTGCTTCTCTCTCACCTCTGTACCTTTTGAATTTTCCGTTCCCTCTACTTGGGGCTGATACCTCTCCCCATCCCCCACCCCCACCCACACACACCCTTTGCTTCCTTGCCTGGCCGATTGCATCTTGTCCTTCAGGACTCCATCAGGCCTCCTCCCATTTGGGAAACATTCCCTGATATTGTCCCTCCCCCGGCTAGTCTTTGTGCCTTCCTGACTTCCCTAATGTTCTCATAGTATTCCATGCTTTTCTCTACCATAGCAGTTATTTCCCTGTATTGTAATAGTACAGAAAGTATTCAATAGCAATTTATGAAATACTCAAACAAGTGTAAACTCTGAAAATATATTTGAATTCACAGACTAATGCATCATTATAGTAACCTTCCACTGTGTTCTTATAGGTGAAGATGCTGGAAGCAGATCTGGTTTCAAAAATGCTACGAGCTGTTCTACAGTCTCATAAGAGCGGAATAGCATTACCCCGGCTCCAAGGAGAGTACAGATCCTTAACTGGAGACTGGATCCCCTTCAAGCAATTTGGTTATCCTACGCTAGAAGCCTATCTGAGAAGTGTGCCAGCAGTTGTCAGGATAGAGACTAGTAGATCTGGAGAGGTAAGAAGGTAATTGTGTGTTTCAGAGGAGTCAAACCAATTCTTAATTGCCTGTCTTGCACTTCCAATCTCATAATTAGGGTAGAAGTCAAAGTGAAAAGCACTAGCCAAGATTGGTAGTGATAGAACAGCATCCACAGCACAGCCAAGATTCTCATGTGTTTTGTTTTACCCTCAAATTCTTTCCGTTGTAAAAATAAGGTTTTAACGATATTAAATTAAAAATTTTCAAGTTAAACTTTACCCAGTCTCACTGTCCAAACTAAATGTACTGGAGACCTTAACTGCCTAAATGTCATACCCACTCATTATAGACCTGCTACGGCTGTTTTTGCCTAGGTCACTAATGACTTCCTGATTACGGAATCTAGTAGACACTTTAAAATTCTCATCATTTGACCTGACTCCTATCTACTCCTACTGTCTCGATCCTAGTTCAGCCTCTAATTGATTGATCATCACTTTTGGTTATTACAGAGTCCTCCCTACTGTTATCCCTGTCTTTAGTCCCTAGCCTGTTCCTCACCTTCACACTTTAGTAACAGTGATCATGTTATTCTACAATTTTAAATCCTTTAGTTTCTCTTGAAGAATATTTTATATATAACATGGGCGATTAGGTGGTAGCAAGTGAATTTTTTACTGCATATACTCTATGACCCAAAAGTTTCACTTCTTGGTTTCTGCCTAATGTACAGTATGAAAGATATGGACAAACCACCATCCAAGACAGAAAGGCACCCATCCCCACAATCAGTACCTTTTTCAGGGTACATTTCTATATATGTAAATATGTAGAACAGGTCTGGAGTACTTCTCACCAAAAATTATAATAGTTGTCCTCTTGGGAGGGGGGTGGGTAGGGAGGCAGTGGATAGAGGAGAAAAGGAGCCCAGGATTGGGAGAGTGGTCAGAGGTTCACGTAATCTGTAATAAATTTTATATAATGAGAAGGTGTAAACTAATTAAATATTATATTAATAATAAAACTTTCTTCAGTGACCCTGGTTCTCCCAGACAGATTTAAGCCCTCCTTTCTGTCTGCTTGGCCCCTTGTAATACATCCAGTATTACACATGACATAATGTTTTCTGTTTAGTCTCTTTGCCTCTCTTTCCTTCATAAGTTTCTTGAGGATAAGGGATTTTTTTTTTTACCCCTAACAGTAGGTGTTTAATAAATATGTGTTGAATGTATAAATGATCAGATATCTGAATGAATTAATTAATAATTTAGTAATGCTTCATATACTTACTATGCTATAATTCACTCAACTCTTTATTCTCCTATTTTGGACATTTTTAATGTTTCCAGGTTTTGACTATTAAAATAACCCCTAATGCACATATTTGGGTATGTAACTTTTTCTTCTTTTGAAATCTATTCTTACATTTTCAGGAATGGAAATACTGGGCCAAAGAATAGGAACATGTTTTGGCTTGTGGTGTAAAGCCTCACTGCTTTCCTGTTCTAGATTTCAACTTAGAATCAAAGACTTTAACACTAGATGGTTCTCTAGAGATAGTCTAATCTCAACAGTCTACATTCTTTTTTCATACCCTTTTTCAAATATCCTATATATCCCACCATTTTTTTTTTAAAGATAAAAAACTGAGCTACTGTATTTTAAGTAGGTGCCAGAGGGTCCGGGCCTCTGCTTACCCTGTCTTGCCCTCACAGCCCTGAGGCACCTCCATGGAATTCTGTGGCTCCATTGAACAGTTTGAAAACCCCAGATCTAAGCTCTTCCCTGTTTTACAGCTGATAATACTAAGATTTTAGAAGTAAACTGGATTGCCCCAAGTGACCCAGCTAATCCATTGCAGTGCAAGACTAGGATTTAGTGGTCTTTGGGAGACCACTAAATACAAATAGCAGTTACAAGTGTGTACTTTGAATTCAGAGAGATAGCCTAGCTGTGTGGCTTGAGAAGTTCGTTTAACTTTCCTGAGCCTCTGTTTTCCCATGTGTAAAATGGGAATAAAATATATCTCACAAATTATATGAGATAATATATGTAAATCACAGGTTTCGTTTGGTTCATTTGTTAATCCTACAGTACCTAGCACATTTTAGATGCTTAATAAATACCTGTTTAAGGAATAAGTGAAAGTTTCAATTTGAGGAGAGATTATTCAGTGTGCCGGACTATGCTTGATTTCTCTTGCAGAAAATATAATTTAGCTCTAACATTATCAAAGAGAGAGAGACATGAATATTTGCATACAGCTTGATTTGGGACATATAAACACACAAAGATGCACTTTGAAAAATCAGCCTTTAGGTACCAGTGAATCTGAGAAATGTTTCTCCTCTTGCCTTGCCTCTCATAATTAGATTACCTGCTATGCCGTGGCCTGCACAGAAACTGCAAGAATTGCTCAGCTTGTGGCTCGTCAGAGGAGTTCTAAAAGGAAAACTGGTCGGCAAGTTAATTGTCAGATGAGAGTAAAGAAAACCATGCCATTTTTTCTAGAAGGTAAGATCTTTTCACATGCTAAAATTTTAAAGCCTGTCTATGAATATACTGTCAGATGGAAATATTGCTTGTATTCATGATAAACACCTTTATTTGTTAATATTCATATGTCAAGGGAGAAGTCCTGAAGCTAGTGTTTCCATTTGAAATTAAGTGAACATGATAAGCATGGCTTATTAAGTAAAGTAATTATACAGTGTGAAATAACTCAGCATAGATTTTAATTAAACTTATTATGGCAAAGTGTGGTTTTACTCTTTATTTGGGGGGAAAGGCTCATCTAGAATGTTGGATGAACCAAGAACCTCTAAGTTAATGTCTTATTTAGGAAAACATGTCTTTTACTATAAATCCTCTATTTTCAGAAAAACGTGAATTATATAGTACATAAAGGTATTATAGGCAACTCAGCCTGTGTTTACTGATCATTTATCTCAAGGAGCTTATAATCATTTCTAAAACTAAATTCTCAAGAAATAGTTCAATGACGGTAGAAAAGAGTTGATGCCTAAATGCCACAAGGAGCATTTTAGACAAAGGAGCAATCATTGTGAGAATGGCAGTGGAGGGCTTCATGGCAAAGGGGAGACTTGAACCCAGACCTCTAACAGTTGGAAGAATTTAAATTGATGGAGAAGAGATGGGAGGACTGAGATCATGGCTGAGTGTGCTGCATTTGTAAGAATGTGAGGTGACTGCCACCACGTTACTTGGTGAGTAGAGGGAAAGTAATGGGCTAGCCTAGCAATGAAGCCACGTTTTGAAGAACCTCATCTGCTAAATACACACCAATCTACTCACCCCCTGCTGACCGACCCTCTAGTGACCATCTCCTCATATTCTTTATTTTTAAAATAAATTTATTTATTTATTTTTTTAACATGTTTATTGGAGTATAATTGCTTTACAATGGTGTGTTAGTTTCTGCTGTATAACAAAGTGAATCAGCTATACATATACATATATCCCCTTATCTCCTCCCTCTTGCATCTCCCTCCCATCCTCCCTACCCCACCCCTCTAGGTGGTCACAAAGCACCGAGCTGATCTCCCTGTGCTATGCGGCTACTTCCCACTAGCTATCTGTTTTACATTTGGTAGTGTATATATGTCCATGCCACTCTCTCACTTCGTCCCAGCTTACCCTTCCCCCTCCCCGTGTCCTCAAGTCCATTCTCTATGTCTGTGTCTTTATTCCTGTCCTGCCCCTAGGTTCTTCATGACCATTTTTTTTTAGATTCCATATATATGTGTTAGCATACTGTATTTGTTTTTCTCTTTCTGACTTACTTCACTCTGTATGACAGACTCTAGGTCCATCCACCTCACTGCAAATAACTCAATTTTGTTTCTTTTTATGAATGGGTAATATTCCATTGTATATATGTGCCACATCTTCTTTATCCATTCATCTGTTAATGGACACTTAGGTTGCTTCCATGTCCAGGCTACTGTAAATAGAGCTGCAATGAACATTGTAGTACATGACTCTTTTTGAATTATGGTTTTCTCAGGGTATATTCCCAGTAGTGGGATTTCTGGGTCGTATGGTAGTTCTATTTTTAGTTTTTTAAGGAACCTCCATACTGTTCTCCATAGTGGCTGTATCAATTTACATTCCCACCAACAGTGCAGAAGGGTTCCCTTTTCTCCACATTCTCTCCAGCATTTATTGTTTGTAGATTTTTGATGATGGTCATTCTGACTGGTGTGACACCTCCTCATATTCTTACAAACTGTTCTGAGAATAGAGACCGACAGAAAACATCTGGACAGGGGAGTGACATAATGAAACCATGGTTTTGGGAAGCTAATCGATTCCATTATGTATGCCTGACTTTGTAGGAAAACCAAAAGCAACCCTCAGACAACCAGGATTTTCTTCAGATTTTTCTATCAGCAAAAAACCTAATCCAACACTGTTAAGAGACAAAGGAAACTCTCTTGGAGTTAAATCTGTTGCTGAAATGCCACCTTACACATTACATACAACTATTGGAAATGAAGTATTCAAAGATGTTCCAGTGCAGAGGCATGTGACCATGTCTACCAACAACAGGTATTTGTGCTTTGTCTGACTAAAAGGAGAAGTTTGGTGAACCTAGGATAATAAATATTAAACATGTGTGTTCAGGGTAAGAAGGAAGTACTTTCTGTTTTGTGTAATACAAGTTCACATGTTAGTAAAGAAATGCATCATTACTAGTTAGTCCACTTTCCTGGCTGCCTAAATGTCATTCTCTGAATATCTCCATTTTGTATTTGTTGTGCGTTATTGGTAATCTCTCTTTGTAAAAATTATTTTAAAAGCTCTCACAAATTGATCTAAGATGCTATTTCAGCATAACTTACTTTTTCTGAAAACCTTTCTTACAATTTTGTAAGTTTTAAATAAAATCTGATTGATTTGTACACTCTGCTGTGTTCCAATAATTATACCCTTAATTATACAGTAGCATTATACATCCATGCATCAGAATACTGGACTGGAAGTAATAACACAACTTTAAAGTTTTAGTTTGAATGCTGCGATTCACTAGCCAGGTGAAATAAGTGAAATTATTTCATCTTTTGGGGCTGTGGTATCTTCATTTGACTAATGAAAATGTTAACTGGATGGTCTCAAAGTTCCTTTCTGGCTGTAAATTTTATGGTTTTATGAGGTAACTCAGGTGAGCAAACTACAACTTATGGACCATTGCCTGTTTTTGTAAATAAAGTTTTATTGGAACACAGCCACATTCCTTTATTTATATATTGTCTGTGGTTGCTTTTACACAACTACAGAGTTGTGCAGAGACAGTATGGCCAGCAAAGCCTAAAATATGTACTGTTAGACCCTTCACAGAAAAAGCTTGCCATGTCCTGATGAATCAGTATCACATTCTTCCATCCTGTTTGTACCTCTGCAAAACAAATTTTGTTGTATCATGTTCATTTAAATCAGTGTTCAAAACTTCCATTTTGTATAAAAGATAGTCCCCTTCCCCCCAAGCACTCCCCCTACACTAGACTATTTAGAAATAATTAATTTTGTTAAGTTAGGTAAAAGGGTACTAGTTTTTATATTTTGGTATTTTTTATAAAGTAACCCTTAAATATTTTTCATAATGGTATATATTTAATGGTGTTTATGGTTAGTTATTATAATTTTTGATAAGGTCTAGAAAATACATAAATAAAATTTGGATCTTGACCCAAAGCACTAGTTATGTCCAGTATGTGACTGAGGTACCATTGTCTTCTCTGGTTGTGGGCCTAAATTTCAAGATTTTGAATTGAATCTATAAAATGACAGCAAAACCAGGCATCCTGGATTGTGGTCCCAGAGGAGCATTCTCCACCCCATGGCCTGGTGTCTCCTCCTTCTTACCTAGTGCCACTGCATGGCCCAGGTAAGTGCCTTCCATCCTTGCAGGTAGCACTAGCAGTGATTGAGTGGGGGCCTTGCCAGCACCAAGCAGCCCACAGAGTAGGCCCAAGGTGGTGCTCTCTGACCTGCTGCCTAGTGTGCTCCCAGCCCTCCTCCCCAGCAGCAGGGGCCCAGGGAAGTGTATTCTGCTGTACCAGATCAGAATAGCACCATGAGGGCCCTGAAAACTAAATTATTATTGGAACCACAGCCTACAAAAGTGGACCAGGAGGTATATGATAAACCTAAACGGAGTAACTGCCTGCTAAAATAGGACATTCGTAACTGATTCACTTTGTTGTAGGGCAGAAACTGACACACCACTGTAAAGCAATTATACTCCAATAAAGATGTAAAATAAAATAAAATAAAATAGGACATTCGTCTTAACATATGTCCAAATGTCCAGGTTACAATAAAAAAAGTCAATCTTTATACTAAGAGGCAGGAAAATGACAACTTGATTGAGATAAGATAACCAACAGAGACGAACATTATGATGAATCACATGTTGGAATTATCTGACAACGATTTTAAAGCAGCTGTTGTAAAAATGCTTCAGTTTGCAATTGCAAATACTTTTGAAAAAAATGAAAAAATAGAAAATTCACCAAAGAAAGAGAACATACAAAAAAGAACCAAATGAAACAACCAAAATAAAAATGCAGTGTATGAGCTCAATAACAGAATGAATATGATAGAGCACAGAATTAGTGAACCTGAAGATAGAACAATAGAAATTACCCAATCTGGACAACAGAGTAAATAGACTTAAACAAAACGAAATAACTAGCTGAACCTGAGAGGCCTATGGGGGGAAAAAACATCTAGCAGAGCCTTAGGGACCTGTGGAGAAAATAAGAAAAGATCTAATATTTGTATTATCAGAGCCTCAAAACAAAGAATGGGACTGAAGGAGTATTTGAAGGCATAATGGCTGAAAACTTCTCAAATTTGCCTAAGGACATAAACCTACAGGTTCAAGAAGCTTAGGAAATCCCAGACAGGATGAATCCAAAGAATCCCACACCAAGGCACATCATAATGAAACTTCTGAAAACTAAAGACAAAGAAAAAATCTTGTAAACAGCCAGAGAGAAATGACACATCACCCATAGGGGAATACCAGTTTTAATGACAGTGGATTTCTCATTCACAGTCATGGAGGAATCATGAAGGAAGGAAATGGCACATTTTTAGTGCTGAAAGGAAAAAACCTATCAACCACAAATTCTGTATCCAGCAAAAGTATAATTCAGGACTGAAAGGGAAATAAAAACATTCTCAGATGAAAGAAAACTAAGAGAATTTGTCATTAGCTGACTTACTCTTAAAGAGTGACTAAAGGAAGTTCTCTCAACAGAAAAGATGTAATATAAAATGGCTTGGAACTTCAGAAAGGAAAGAGGAAAATGGGTAAAAACAAGTGTAAATAAATGGATTATCCTTCTTCTCATGAGTTTCTTAAATCATATTAGTTTGAAGTAAAAATTATAACACCATCTGATGAGGTGCTAGCATATGTAGAGAAAAACTTAAAGCAATTGTATTTGTAAAGTAGGGAGGGCAAGGAGACCTAGATGAAAGTAAGGTTTTTACACTTGAAGTGGCAAAACATTGAGATGAGTAGAATGTGATGTTATATGTGTATTGAAATGCATAAGCAACCAATAAGAAAACTATACAAAGTGATATACTAAAAAAACATTATAAGTAAATCAGAATGGAATTTTCAAAAATGTTTAACCCACAAGAGTGCAAGAAAAGATAAATAGAAGGATGAGAAACAGGGAACAAATAGAAAACAAATAATAAAGTGCAGACATAAGCCCTAACAAAACAATAATTACTTTAAATGTAAAAACACATGAAAATATGTTCAACTTCATTAGCTATTAGGGAAATGTAAATTAAAACTACATTGACAGAAAAAAAAAACAACAACCCTACATTGACAGGGACTTCCCTGGTGGTCCATTGGCTACGACTCCGTGCTCCCAGTGCAGGGGGCCCAGGTTCAATCCCTGGTCAGGGAACTAGATCCCACATGCTGCAACGAAGTTCCCACAGACAGCAACAAAGATCCTGTATGCCACAGCTAAGACCCGGTACAGCCAAATAAATAAATAAAATTTTTTTTTAAAAACTGCATTGACGTATCACCACAACACACCTATCAGAATGGCTAAAATAAAAAATAATGATACAATAATAGTAGGGGACCTTAACACCCACTGGCATCAATGGACAGATCATCCAGACAGAAAATCAATAGGTAACAGTGGTCTTAAACAACACAGCAGACCAATTGGACTTAATAGCTAGCTATAGGACATTAAATCCAAAAACAGCAGAATACACATTCTTTTCAAGTGCACATGGAACATTCTCCAGGACAGATCACATACTAGGCCACAAAACAAGCCTCAACAAATTTAAGAGGAAGAAATTATATCAAGCATTTTTTTTCTGACCACAATGGTATGAAACTAGAAATCAACTATGGAAAGAAAAATGGGAAAAGAAGAAACATGTGGAGACTAAAGAACATGCTGCTAAAAAACCTTGGTCAATGATGAAATCAAAGAGGAAATCAGAGGGCTTTCCTGGTGGCACAGTGGTTAAGAATCTGCCTGCCAATTCAGGGGACATGGGTTCGAGCCCTGGTCCGGTAAGATCCCACATGCTGTGGAGCAGTTAAGCCTGTGCGTCACAACTACTGAGCCTGTGCTCTAGAGCCCACAACCCACAACTGCTGAGCCCACGTGCCACAACAGCTGAAGCCCACACACCTATAGCCTGTGCTCCACAACAAGAGAAGACACCTCAATGAGAAACCTGCATCCCACAATGAAGAGTAGCCCCCACTCGCCACAACCAGAGAAAGCCTGCGCACAGCAATGAAGACCCAATGCAGCCAAAAATAAACAAATAAAATAAATAAAATTTAAAAGTTTTAAAAAAAAGAGGAAATCAGAGAATACCTCAAAAGACAAATGAAAATGGAAATAGAACTTTCCAAAGTTGGGATGCATCAAATGCAGCTCTGAGAGGGAAGTTTATAACAACACAGTCCTTCAAGAAACAAGAAAAAATCTCAAACAACCTAACCTACCACCTAAAAGAATTAGAAAAAGAACAAAGCCCAAAGTCAGCAGAAAAAATGAAATGATAAAGATCAGAGAAGAAATAAGTAAGAGATCATAAAAACAATAGAAATGATCAATGAGACCAAGAGCTGTTTTTTTAAAAAGATTAAAAAATTGATAAACCTTTAGCCAGGCTTACCAAGAAGAAAAGAGAGGGCTTCCCTGGTGGCGCAGTGGTTGAGAGTCCGCCTGCTGATGCAGGGGATGCGGGTTCGTGCCCCGGTCCGGGAGGATCCCACGTGCCACAGAGTGGCTAGGCCTGTGAGCCATGGCCGCTGGGCCTGAGTGTCCGGAGCCTGTGCTCCGCAGCGGGAGAGGCCACGGCAGTGAGAGGCCTGCATACCGCAAAAAAAAAAAAGAAAAGAAAAAAGGACTCAAATAAGTGAAAGAGGAGAAGTAACAACTGATACCACAGAGATATTAAAAATAAATCATAAGAGAATACTATGAACAGTTATATGCCAATGAAATGGACAAATTTCTAAAAACATACAGCCTGCCAAGACTGAAATAAGAACATACAGACAATTTAAACAGACTGGCCACTAGAAGTGAAATTGAATTTGTAATAGAAAAACTCTAAGCAAACAAAGTTCAGGGCTGGATGGCTTCACAGGGGGATTCTACCAAACATATAAGAAGAACTAATACCTATCCTTGTCAAACTATTCCAAAAAACTGAAGAGGGAACACTCCCACATTCATTCCATGGGGCTACCATTATCTTGATACCAAAACCAGAGATACTGTAGAGATAGAAAATTACAGGCCAATATCTTTGATGAATATAGATGCAAAAATCCTCAACAAAATATTATCAGACCAAATCTGACAATATATAAAATGGGTCATACACCATGATCAAGTTTGGATTTATTCCAGGGTCACAGGGATGGTTCAACATTTGTAAATCAATCAGTGTGATATACCACATTAACAAAAGGAAGGATCAGAATCACATGATCATCTCAAGAGACACAGAAAAAGCATTTGACAAAATTCCATATCCATTCATGATAAAAATTCTCATCAAAGTGGGTATAGAGGGAATATATCTCAACATAATAAAGGCCATTTATGACAAACCCACAGCCAAAATCATACTCAGTGGTGAAAACCTTCCCACTAAATTCAAGAACAAGACAAGGATGCCCACTCATGCCACTTCTATTTAACATAATATTGGAAGTCCTAGCCACCAGCAGTCAGAGAAGAAAAAGAAATAAAAGGTATCCAAATTGGAAGGAAAGAGGTAAAACTGTCATTACTTGCCGATAACATGATACTTTAAATAGAAATTCCTAAAGTCTCCACCCCAAAACTATTAGAGCTAATAAATGAATTTAGTAAGGTTGCAGGATATGAAATTAATATACAGAAATCTGTTGTGTTTCTGTACACTAATAATGAAATATCAAAGAGAGAGTAAG
The DNA here is from genome assembly GCF_003676395.1 of Aethalodelphis obliquidens. NCBI lineage: Eukaryota > Metazoa > Chordata > Mammalia > Artiodactyla > Delphinidae > Aethalodelphis > Aethalodelphis obliquidens. Next base: position 34,075,417 of record NW_020837951.1, on the reverse strand, counting down.
AAAGCAGTCATATTTAAAATGATATAAAAAAGAATAAAATACCTAGGAATAAACTTTGCTAAGGAGGTGAAAAACCTATACTCTGAAAACTATAAAACATTGATGAAGGAAATTGAAGATGATACAAAGAAGGAAAGATATCCCATGTCTTGGATTGGAAGAATTAATACTGTTAAACTGGCCATACTACCCAGGTCAATCTACAGATTTCATACAGTCCCTATCAAAATAGCCAGGACATTTTTCACAGAACTAGAATAATCCTAAAATTCATATAGAACAACAAAAGACCCCGAATTGCTGAAACAACCTTGAGAAAAAAGAACAAACCTGGAGTATAACCCTCCCAGACTTCAGACAATACTACAAAGCTACAGTAATAGAAACAGCATGGTACAGGCACAAAAACAGACACATAGATCAATGGAACAGAATAGAGAGCCCAGAAATAAACCCATGCACCTGTGGTCAATCTATGACAAAGGAGGCAAGAATATACAATGGAGAAAAGACGGTCTCTCTAACAAGTTAGTGCTGGGAAAACTGGACAGCTACATGTAAAATAAGATACTAAAACATTCTCTCACACTATATACAAAAGTAAACTAAAAATGGTTTAAAGAACTAAATGTAAGAACTGAAACCTTAAAAGTCCTAGAAGAACATAGGCAGAATACTCTTTGACATAAATTGTAGCAATATTTGTTTGGATTTGTCTCCTAAGGCAAAAGAAATAAAAGCAAAAATTTTAAAATGGGACCTAATTAAACTTAAAAGCTTTTGCACAGCAACGAAACGAAAAGACAGCCTACACAATGGGAGAAAATATTTGCAAATGATGTGACCAACAAGCGGTTAATATCCAAAGTATATAAACAGCTCATACAGTTCAATATCAAAAAAACAAACACCCCAATCAAAAAAGTGAACAGAAGACCTGAATAGACATTTTTCCAAAGAGGATATGCAGTTGACCCCAGGCACATGAAAAGCTCAACATCACTAAGCATGAGGGAAATGTAAATCAAAGCTACAAATGATGTACCATCTCACACCTGTCAGAGTGGCTATCGTCAAAAAGTCAGCACATAACCAGTGTTGGAGAGGACGTGGAGAAAAGGGAACCCTTGTACACTGTTGATGGGAATGTAAATTGGTGTAGCCACTATAGAAAACAGTATGGAGATTCCTTAAAAAACTAAAAATAGAATTACCATATGACCCAGCAACTCCTCTCCTGGGCATATGTCTAGAAAAAAAAACAAAAACACTAATTTGAAAAGATACATGCACCCCAGTGTTCATAGCAGCACTATTTACAATAGTCAAGACACAGAAGCAACCCAAGTGCCCATGAACAGATGAATGGATAAAGATGATATGGTATATATATACAATGAAGTATTACTCAGCCATAAAAAAGAATGAAATTCTGCTATTTACAGCAATGTGGATGGACCTAGAGAATATTATGCTTAGTGAAATAAGTCAAAGACAGGTACTATATAATATCACATTTATATGTGGGATCTAAAACATACTACACGTGAATATATCAGCAAAAGAGAAACAGGCTCAAAGTCAAAGATACAGAAAACAAACTTGTGGTTACCCAAGGGGAGAGAGGAGGGGGAGGGACAAATTAGGGGCATGGGATTAACAAACTATTATGTGTAAAATAGATAAGCAACAAGGATTTACTGTATAGCACAGGGAATTATCTTATTAGCCATTATCTTATAATAACTTATAATGGAGTATAATCTGCAAAAATACCGAATCACCATGCTGTACACCTGAAACTAATATAATATTGTAAGTTAAATATACTTCAATTTAAAAAATAGTGATAATACTGAATCTGGCAAGGATACAGAGAAAATGGATCACTCATACATTGCTGTTGGGAATATAAAATTGTACAACCACAATAGAAAATAGTTGGGGAGTTTCCTTTTAAAAAAATAAAACATGATACCACTATATGACCCAGGAATTCCACTCCTATACATTTATCCCAGAGAAATGAAAACTTAGATTCACCCAAAAACCTGTACACAAGTGTCCATAGTAACTTTATTCATAATAGGCCAAAACTGGCAAAAACCCAGATATCCTTCAGTAGTTGAAAGGTTCAGCAAACTGAATACATCCACACTACAGAATACCTCTCAGCAGTAAAAAGGAATGAACTATTGACACATGCGACAACATCAGTGGATCTCAAGGGAATTATGCTGAGTGAAAGAAGCTAATCTCAAAAAGTTACATACTATGTGATTCTATTTATATAACATTCTTGAAATGACAAAATTATAGAGACAGAGAACAGAGAAGTAGTTGCCAAGTGTCAGGGGTTGGGGAAGGGTGAAGGGTGTGGCAATAAAGGGGTAGAAAGAGGGACCCTTGTAGTGATGGGATAGTTCTGGATATTGATTGTAGTGGTGGTTACATGGACCTATATGTGTAGTAAAATTGCACAGAACTATACACACACATGTGTATGTTTAAAACTGGTGGAATTTGAATAAGTTCTGGATTATACCAATGTCAGTTGCCTGGTTTTGATATTGTACTATGCAAGATGTTACCTTTGGGGGAAACTGGGTGAAGGGTACATGGGACTTCTATGTACATTTTTTGCAAATTCCCATGAATTTATAAATATTTCACAATAAAAGGTTAAAAATTGATAGCAAAATCTTTTTATATGGTTTTAGTTTTGAGAATTAATATAGTATATGCTTTTGTCTTTTGCCTTTCTCCATAAGAATTTTGAATTCCATATAGTTGAATGTCTTGTACATTATTGTACAATGATTTCTAGAACTACATACCTATTTGTCTTCATCTGTCTGACTTTGTATGGATTATATTTCAGACTATTTTAATTATACACTATTAAAGATGTTGTAAAACATCTTCATCAAATCTTTTTTTAAAGAGCATAATACAAATTGAAAGATACATTTAAAGAGAAATCTAAATACCATCTGGTGGCAGAGGTTATGGGCTGCCTTTCTAATTATAAAACCAAAGAAGTTGCTCTTACCAAAATAGAGCAATAGCAAAAGATTTTATTTCTAAACTTATGAAATATTAAGCAGTAATATTAAGTAGTATAAGTTGTTATGAGCTTAAACTTTTTAGAGTCACCAAATCTTTAGAGTCACTAATGAAAGCTATAAATTATCTTCCCAGAAAAATTAATTTGTGCACATATACATGCATCTTTGTATACTAATGCAGGGAATACATGGGCCCCAGAAGCCCATTCTCAAAAACTCTGGTTAAGAACTCATGCCTGCTGGTTAACAAACTGGAAGGTTCTAGAAAAATAATATAACTGATATTCTCTAATATTGTAGGTATCAATCTAAGTTTACCATGTGTCTACAGTAAAGTAGAAAGAGGGGCCAAAAGTGAGGATGTACGATTGATTTATGGTTTCTCTGGGAAATGTTTATTTCTAAAAAAATACAATTCATGACCGTTGTATTTTGTTAAAATGATGAGATTATTAAAATTTGGTTTTTTAATGTATTTATGCATAAAACATAGATGAGTATGGCACTGAAGACCAGGGTTCCATTAGGCCTAGAATGAGAGAAGAAATTGCTGTATATATATTGTAGTGAGTAAGATCACGGACTTTGGATATGAATAAAGGACTGTCTGGCATTAGCCAATGGGAACCATGATTGAAAAGGCATCTTTCAAGTATTAAGTTAAAGTAAATGAATGTAGGTTTCTGAGATCTTGTAGGTTTAAAAGTCATGTACTAAATATTTACAGGAAGCATTTTCTAAAATACATTTATTGCTTTCTTCTGATTACAAAAGTACTAATGTGTATGGTATAGACAATTTGCAAAGTAGAAGAAAGTAAAAGGAAGAAAAAAGTCACGTCTAATCCAGACATAAATGTAACCATTAAAAATTAACTTTCTACATTATTTATTTATATAAGTTTTTAAAAATACGTATTGGGTCATGATGTATATTACTATTTTATAACCTGTTTTGAAAGGCAATATATTGTGAACATTTTCCATATCATTAAGTACACATCTCTGTTATCATTTTTAGTGTCAGGCTAGTCCATTGTCCAGTCACTCATTGTTGAATATAAACGATTTTCACTATTGTAAGCAATACTACAATGAACATATTTGTAGAATGATCCTTGCATATATTCACAACTAGTTCCTTAGAATAAATTGGTAGAAATAGACTCTCTGGGTAAGAGGGTATACACACTAAGGCTTTACTAATTTGTGCTCTAAACAGATTATACCAGTTAGATTCTTCTAGAAGCATATGAGAGTGATAGTTTGCTTGTGCACTTGCCAACATTGGGCATCAGTGTTTTATTTGCTACTCTAAAAGGTGAAAAAATGTACATATGTTTTAATTTCTATTTCTTTGATTTTGATTCTTAAGGAAGTTACATTTTTTCATATGTTTATTAGCCCATTTATAGATCTTTTGTAAATTACAGGTTTTTGTCTTTTGTTGCTTTTTCTTTCTAATTGGTAAAAATGATTTATAAATTAAGGATGTTGAGCCTTTAGTCCTGTAATATGTTGGCAGTTTTACCAATGTTGGCAAGTTTGTTTAATTATGGTATTTTTGGTATACAAAAACTTTAAAATTTTCTATTTACATCTATTAATCTCTACCTTTATGGCTTCTGCCTACAGGTGTTATGCTTAGAAAAGCATTTCTACCCCCATACTATGTAGTATGTCTTCTGTTTTCTTTTAGAATTTTTATGGTTTCAGTTTTTGCATTTAAACCTTTAATTCATCCAGAATTAATTTTGTTGTATAGCATGAGAGTAGGAATCCTGTTAGCCAGATGTCCTAATATCAATTATGACATAATCCTTTCTTTCCCTGCTGGTTTGAAACACTATCTCTATCAATACTAAATTGTTATAAATATATGACTCAGTTTCTGGGCTTTCCATTTGGAATCACTGATTACCTGTCTATTCTTTAGCAGTGCCAAACTACTCAGATTATTATAACTTTATAATAAGTGTTAATAACCTTTACTTTTTACTTGCTCCTCTCTCTGCCTCCTAATTTAGTTGGTTGCTTTTGTCATGTGCTTTTGTTAACACCTACTGCCCCTATTATAGCACTTAGTAGACTTTGTTCTTACATACAGATTCTGTCAGTTCATTAATTATCTGTTGTGTAACAGGTTATCACGAATTTAGCAGTTTACAGCACATACTTATTATCCTGTAGCTTCTGTGAGTTAGGAATCTCAGAACCACTCAGCTAGATCCTCTGCTTCAAAGTTTCTCATGAGGTTGCAATCAAGGTATCGGCCATGGCTGGGTCAGCTGAGCAGGAATCCCCTTCCAGGCTCACTCGTGTGGTTGTTAGTACAATCCATCCCTTTTGAGTTGTCCCTTAGTTCCGTCTGGCTATTGGCCAAAGACCACCTTCAATTTCTTGCCATATAGCCCTTCCTAACATGGCTATTTGCCTCATCGAAACCAGCAAGAGACAGATTATGCTAGCAAAGTGGAAATTAGAATCTTCTGTAATCTAATTATGTATAATCCCCTCAACCTTGAAGTATCCTATTGATTAGAAGCGAGTTACTCAAAGGGAGGGGATTACACAAGGTTGTGGATACCAGAGCGGAGAATCACTGGGGGCCATCTGCTAGCTGCTTGCTACAGTCACTTTTCTCAACTATACGTGTAGTCCATGAGAATAATGGTACCTTCCTCTTGTTTAATCATTGATCATTACCCTCTGACACAATGCCTGGCATGTAATAGTAGGTCCTTAAATAAATATTTGTGGGATAATAATGTGTCTCTAATAAGTGGCATATGTTTGAGTTGGGAGTTTTTTTTGTGGGGGGACAGTCTAAGTATTTCTTTTAAGAAACAAAATAATAAGTCTTTTATACTTACTGTTATAAAACTGGTTGGACCTCTATTATCTTATTAAGTTTGTTTTCACATGTCCCTGCAGTTTTCCTTGAACATCTTTCTTTTGCTGTGTTGACAGTTTTCTTTCCTGTGCATTAGGCCTACCAATGTTTGCATGATAGCAGTCTCTGCTGTATCCTTGCCATACTTTCACTCTTCGCTTACATCCCTCTGCTTTCTGCTAGAGCCCTCACAGCTGACTCAAAGCAGGGGAAGATTCCAGTTTACATTTTTAGGGCTCTGGTGCAAGGGAAAGGATTGCTGTCTCCCTGCCAGTTCTGCAGAAGTAGGAACTGGATATGTTTTTGGCATCTTCTGTCATTACCCAGATGCATTAATACACAAGTGTGATGCTCTTATAATTGCAGAGCATCGTATACTAAGTAAGCTTTTGCTGGTAGCCTACAATCTGATAATTTCTTTTAGAATTAAAATATTTTGAGGAGATGTGCTTCATTTCAAAGAATTGATCTAATTTCTAGAGTATTCCATACTATTGAAAAATTGCGAAATAGATGATACTGCCACTATCACCACTAGTCCCGTACCCACCGCTGGGCAAGATGTACTCTTTGATTCATTCAATCATCCTAATCATTCTTACAGCATTCACTCTCCCTTGCATGTACCAAGCACTGCCCTAGGCACAAGAAACACAAGTAATTAAGACACTTGGGGTCTAGTGAGGGAGACAGACATGAATACAAATTATTTCACTTTGTGGGTGGTGGGGGGGGTATTTCTTTGTCCGCATATTTAGAAAATTTTTCTACATATATCCAGCACAATTCACATAAAAATTTTTTTGGTGAGGGTATGAGGTGGGAAATCTACATTTCTTTCCTAAGTAGTTAATTGAATTTTAATTTACCTTTTTTTTTATACCTTAGGTTTAGCCCAAAGGCATCCCTTTCGCCACCTTTTCAGATGCATCTCTCAAGAACCTGTATTAAGGAAATGAGTGGTATGTTTTCTAAACATTATTTTCGTAATACATTATGGTTTCTGGAGCCTCAGAGCCCCCCCAGAAATATCTAATGGTGGCTTTTGACATTTGTTCTCACCTTCTCCCACTTGGAATACATCTCTCCTCCCCTCTTTTTTGATTTCTTTAAGTTATGAATTGAAGTGATCTAAAGAGAAAGTAATACCTCCAAGGATATCATTATTATTCTGACTTGAGGCCTTCCTCACACCAGACCTATTCTGTTTCACTTCCACGTGTTACCTACAGAGATATTTGTGTCCCTTGTCACTCTCTTACACATTAGAGAGTAAGATTTAAAGCACATAAATAGGGGACTTCAACTCATAAAATAGTTCCAGATACTCTACCAGGTAAAATCTGGGCCCCTAAACTATGTGCATTGGCCACTAAGCATCTAAATAGGAATATAAATATATAAAATCCAAAAGGACTGTTAAGAAATCAATAGAAGACATAATAAAGTTGAAGAATCTGAAGATTAGAAGTGCACACACTCATCTTGTCTCCTTCAACCAAAGTGTAAATTCCCTGCTGTTAGACCCACCCAAGGGATACAGTATTTTCAGAAATTTTGCTGCATGAAATTTAAATGTGGTTTTAAATGATTTGCTGCTTTAAGTGTGATTCTTACTGAGTTGAAATCATTTTTTTCCAAAGGAATGTATCTCCAGTATTTCTCATGGAAATTAATTGAACAATTTGATTTTTGTTTATATCAATTACTTTTACATATGCATTTTCTGAAAAATGACTACTCAGTAAAGTCATATACCCTTTAGAGGCTGTAAATCCTTTACATTAGAATAAGCTTTTTCTGCAGAACCAGGAGGACTTGTTTCAGGAGGATTATGATTCACCCAGCAGCTGATTTACACACACTTATACATAACCTCTCCTACCTGCTGGTAGCCTAAATTACTTCCTTGATTTGTTTAACAAAAGGTACAGAAGCTTAGCTGACTTCAGTGGCCCCACAGAGCAGGTGCGTTTGCAAAGCCTCCAACTATATGTCAGCTGCTGACACTCTCTCTTTAAGGGAGGGACTGGCCAGTTCCAAGAAACTTATCTTTTCTTTCTTCCTGGTTCTTTTATATATCATTATTTGGGAAGAACTTTATAAATTAACTGTGCCTTTAATAGGAAATGTATGTGGACATCCTGGACCCTTCTGTTGGCTGAGCCAAACTAAGTCTCAGCAAGGGCAGGTCTCGTGCCCTATGGTGGGTAAAGGAGAGTCAGCATCCAGCCATACTCAAGGAACAGCTCTCCCTTTGGCTTCCTGGCATCCTCAAAGGCCAGCATCCCCAAACCAGCCTATGTGTCTCCACCAGCCAGTTTAAAAAATAAAATAAAATAAAAATTGTTGAATCCCAGCAGAAATGCTGTATGATTAAAATATGAACATATTTTGCTTATAGATGGTAATTTTTAAAATATTCTGATCTGTATCCCAGTGAAATTTAGAAAAGGTTTGGAATGAATTTCATAGTTCTTAAAATACCAGAACTATCAGCTATTGGGGACACTTAAATTTCTTTATTGCCTTAGGATGTTAACTCAGGCATTCTAAGTTTTAAATAAAAATAAATGTAAGAGAGCTAGCCAAAACTTTATAAATATTCGCTTATGAAAAATGAATGATTTGGATTGGAGAAATAAAAACAAATCATTAATAGTTATTTATGAGCACCAAACCTTTTATTTATGTTTATAAACTGAGGCTAGGATGATTATTACAGGTGGATCAATTTTTGAACTTTCATTTATTGCTAAATTATTTTTTCTCACTAATAAAGGGAAAAATTGGGCTTCCCTGGTGGCACAGTGGTTGAGAGTCCGCCTGCCGATGCAGGGGACACGGGTTCGTGCCCCGGTCCAGGAAGATCCCACATGCCGCGGAGTGGCTAGGCCTGTGAGCCATGGCCGCTGAGCCTGCGCGTCTGGAGCCTGTGCTCCGCAACGGGAGAGGCCACAACAGTGAGAGGCCCGCATACCACAAAAAAAAAAAAAAAAAAAAACCTGGACAATTATTTATTTTTTATAAAATGTTCTTTGATCTTACTATTAAGGCATTATCCTTAGGCTTTGTAAAAGATAGCTTTAAATTTATCATTACATATATACCATTATTGTCTAAAATTTAACCTTTCTTAGTTGCAATTAGAAAATGATTGGTTAAATAATAAATTTCATTATTCTTTATGAGTTTAAATTAAACTATGACGAATCCTTGGAAAATAAAGGGGCTAGGTTCCCTCTCTGAGTGGCTGTTGACCTTCCTGGTTATTTCAGGGTTAAAACTTAGAATGAAATTGTCATGGTCCTGCTCTCCTAATCCTGCTCTCTTTGAAAGTCCCTTAACCCCCACAAGCCTGAAGTATAACAAAGCCTGAAGACACAAATACTAGGTAATGGGGATAATCTAAAATGTTAAGCATTCTGGTTAATTCTATCATATTTTTTAATTTAAAGATAATTTAAATCAGGCTGTTGAAAAACCAAATGTCACGCCTCCTGCCTCTTACACTTATAAAATGGATGAGGTTCAAAACCGCATAAAGGAAATACTAAACAAGCATAACAATGGCATTTGGATATCTAAGCTTCCACATTTTTACAGAGAATTATATAAAGAAGAACTTAATCAAGGAATTTTACAACAATTTGAACACTGGCCTCATATTTGCACGGTACGTTTCTTCTTATTCCTCCCTCCTGATGCCTCCTCCCTGCCCCACTTTCAGATTGGGAGTTGTTAGTAATATCACCTTTTATTTGGGGAGCATGAAGCTCTTTACATAATATTGCTTCATTAATCTTTATGACTAAGATTAACACATACTGGTTCTTGTTTATAGGAGAAATATGTCACGGCTGAGGTCTGTGTGTGTTGTAATTACTGTTTTTATAGATTTTAAGTTATTTTTAAATGCATTTAATATGTGATAATATATATACCATTTTGTATTGAGCTGTTACCAATAGATATTGATGGCTTTGTAATTTTAATAACTTGAACTTAACTGGTAATAGAACGTTTTTTGTTAGCCTCAAATTTTATATTCTTGTTCCTGAGCATTTTTAAAGACATTCAGCTGAACAAATTTTAGTTATTTTGGCTAATTATTTATAGAATACATCTAAAAAAAATTAATACAGGGTTCAGATTTAAACTATTCACAAATTTCTTTGGAGAAAAATATTGAAAAGTGAGCTGACATCTATTTCCATGCCTCTTCCTATTTGAGAATCTATTATAATAAAACGATGGCTCAGAATAGTTTATTAGAAATCTTTTAGTTCATCCAGAGATAGAGACAACTAGATTCTTAAAACAAAATAACTAATTTTTAGATGTTTCTTAATGTTTTTATTTACATAGAATATATTCAACAAAATAACTTTTAAATTAGCGGTTACTTGGTGCTTCTAAGCTTATAGAATTGAATATGCATGACAATTATTGCTTGGTAGAGGGCTTTCATTTCTTTAACTTAATATATATTTTGGCCCCCAACCCTGTTGGGCAGAGTGTGGGCCACTCTCTCTTATAAGCACCTGGCCTAAAGACAGCATGTATTTTTATAACCACTTCTTCCTCCAGGGCACTGACACCCACTCCAGTCCCATGGGCTTTCCAGTCAAGAGTCATCCATCCATCCATCTATCTGTCTTATTTGTTCTTACATCATTTACTCTGCACCTGCAGGTACCATGCACTGCTTTAGGGGCTGAGACCACCTTAGGGCAATGTGATGTGCTGATGAATATACATACAGTGTGAAGTGGGAAAACAAGAAGAAATGTCAAACTCTGGAATTATGGCTGTTTCCCTACCTATAAAGTCAAGAATGATCATAAGAATGTTATCCCTGATTTATGTTGAATATGGGGTTTATTCTTGTAGTGGGAATTCCTAAGGTTGCTATTCAATTCATTCCATTTTTACTCCTTTCTGAAAAGCATATTCTCACTGGATGCAGGTTTAGCAGCATTTGAGGACCCCCTTAGGTTTCCATAATCTTGAAGGGGACTTTTGAGGTTTCACCAGGCTGCTTGATTTGAAGGTTCAGGGCCTGGAGCTCCTTTTTGGAATGCATATGGTTCTTTTATTTTTTAAATCCATAGACATTCATGAACTTATGTCTTCAATGAACTTTAAGCCCTTTTATTGTGAATATACACATAAAACTCACTATTAAGCTTCGATAGAGAAATTATCTTTAGAGTAAAAGAATTTTAAATTAACTTCACAGATTCTTCTTAATGTATTATGTTTCTGGTCACTTTGTTTTACACTGCATGATAATTACTAGTATTTGTGTAGCTTAATTTATGACTTTTGGGGGGAAATTTTCATCCTCGCTTCTCTGCATATCTGCAAAGCCTCAAAATTTCTCTTGCTAGGACTGCAGGAGAGAGAGTACCTATCTCTTTGATGTTAAGACTTTATCTAAAATGGGTGGTTTCCTACTAAATTTCAGGTGCTAAAATGACTGATTTTTAATTTTTTGGTTGCTCATATGCATCTATGTTGCATGATTATTTTCTGTCCAGGCAGTGAGGGTGGAATGTGAAGCAGAAATGTAATATATCTTTCTTATCTCCATGCTGTTTCTCTCAATTTTGAGTAGGACTGTTTAGGTGCAATCACTATCAGTTGTCAGGTATGAGAATTTACTTAGTGAAGCATTGTGTCTAGGATGACAAAAACTGCCAGTTTTAATGACATCTGTTGATATTTTTCAAAACTTTTTTTAATAGCTCTGATTGTTTTTTTTAACAGCCTACTGGTAAACAGTTTCAAACTGTTACACCATGTTTATTTTTAGGCAGTTTTAAACAGTTACACCATGGTTAATTTCCCTTTCTTCTGACTTCTTGCTTTTCATCTTGCTGAAAAGCAGGAACACTGATAGCATGCCCAGGGCTGATTCTACTGCAAACAGGGTCAGACAGGTTAGAACACAGTGCAGAAATTTTAGGGTAAGAAAGACTTAGTAATGTGTATCTCCATGTTGTTGTGTAACTGAAGAAGAAATCTGAGTGCAGTGTACTTCTTTATTTAAAAAAAAAAAAAAAGTGCTTTCTCCCCTCAGTCATGTAAAATGTCCCATATAAAAATATTGAAAACTAAAATTATAAATGAAATAAAAATCACCCATCATCCTACCTCCCTGAGATAATCACTTGCAGGATTTCCATTTTAATATAGGATGGGTAGCATCAGCTCAAGGGACCAAGTAAAAGCTCTGAAATTTTACCTTCATGAAGGTTTAATCAGGTATATGCTGTAAGCCACTTTACAAGGTTGTTAGATGGTATTTTGATGCAGGCAGAAGGATGCTTTGAATCTGTTGTTCTTAACCTTTTGGATCTCTCTGACAACAAAATGTGGACTGAGAGTTTTGAAAGCTAAAGAGAATATAAAATCATATTAACAATGGTGACCCAGTTCCATAGTGTTCCTAGGCAACTTTCGAGGGAAATGGAACTTGTGCAGAACCTGTCTTCAAAAGGCAAAGAGCCCAAGATGGCAGGCTTGACCAGTATCCTTGATGAAGGATACTGGCATCTAAGAATTGCCATTGAGTCCTAGGAGAAGGATAGCAACGTCTCTTGGCTGTTCTAAAGTGGTGGCCTTATTAATAATGTTCTCCTTAATTGTTGTATTTGGCTAGTATTTATAAAATGCTTCGGTGAGCCACCCACTGACCTGGGTGCTAAGAATAACAGTAAACAAGACAGACCTGGACCTTGCCCTTACGGAACTTACTGTCCAACAGGGAAAATAAACATTGAGCAGATAAGGGCAAGCCTGCAATAGTTATGAAGGAGAAATGCAGGGTGCTAAGGAAACATGTAAACAGGAGGATGAGACGTAGTCTGATGAGTCAAGAAAAGCTTCCCAGAGGAGGTGTCTGTTACACTAAAACCTGAGAGATGAGTTGAAGTAAGTTAGACAAAGGTGGGAATGCTGGGGAAAAGGCACCTCAGACAAAAGAAACAGCTTGTGCCAAAGCCTGAGACAGAAAAACATGGCTTTTTCAGAAAATTGTAAGAAATTCAATAAGAAGACAGTGGCTCAAGAAGAAACTCAAGAGGCAAATGGGCCAATTCACTTTATTAAAGAGTCATAATTTGGTGGAAACTTAGCGGGTCCCTGCCATGAGGTCACACAGAATCCAGAGCCTCTGGCCGACTTCAGTTTCTAGTAAAATTTCAAATCTTGTGACAATTACTGTTGAACATGAGAGATTTTGTTGAAATCCTCCACTCTGAAACATGGGTGGAGAAACGTCTCCATTCCTACCTGAGACAGAATATCTGTCTTTAGTGCCTTACCTGAAGCTGTGTGGAGAGCTGGGTGGCTCGTTTATAGCCAGACAGGACTAGATGCATTTAGCTGAGAAGGCTCTCTGACAGTAGCCTCAAAGACCTATAGCGTAGGAGCATTGGGAGGCAACTTCAGGATAGTGGGAAACATTCTGAGTTCACCTGGAGGCACCTCAGGCCTTAAATACAAAACATAACATTTAGTGAATGAGAACATAAAATGTTGTAAATGAGAAAAAATACCTAATGACACTAATTATTCATGCTTTTATAAAAAGGTTTTACTGTTAGGCTGTATTTTATATGTCATTTTTCTGTCCATTAGAAATCACTGAGCTTTAAGTCATTTAGTCCTCTCTCAGACTTTTAAGAATTCCTAAAGTTCTGGATTGCGTCAATATAGCAATTTATGTAATATCAAAAGAGGCAACAGCAGTTCTGCCACTTACATATTTTTGTATTTTTGTATGTTCAGGAATTTGTCTTAACTTTAATTGTGGTAATTAATTATATAAGATAAAGTACCTGTCAGCCCATGCAAAATGAATTGCCTCTTTTTTTAAAGCCTAGATATTTCTGGGTTAAAAACAAATTGAATTTCTAAGGAAGCGAACATAAGTGAAACAGCAGTGATATATCCTCAGGCTTAGTGGTGTTGATACAGTCTATGCAGCCATTCCAGCAGAAGCAGCAGTGAGAAGTAAAGCTAGGACTTGAAAGTACAGCCATAATATCTAATTGGAATCCAATTTCCTTTCTAACTTTTCATCAACAAAAAGAAATATGCAATGAACACGTTGGAACAGTTTTTAAATTCAATTTCAGTGACCATCTGAATAGAAGAAAGATAAAAGAGCACTGTGGCGAAATCAGAATAGGGCAGTAGGGGAGTAATGTGACATTGCTGTTCTGGAACTTGAAACAGAAAATTACCCATAAAGCCCAATAGTACAGTAGAAAGAGTTTGGGCTTTGCAGTTAGGCTTTTGCCCTGGCCATTTCTTAGTGGTGTTACTTTCAGCATATAAATCTGGGCTTCAGTATGCTCTAAAATGTGACTGTTTCTTCCCATCTCTTAGGGTTGTTAGAATTAAGTTACACAAACTATAAACAGCTGCCAGTACAGTATAGAAACATAGCAGGTACATAGGGGACTTCCCTGGTGGTCCGGTGGTTAAGACTCCATGCTTTCAATGCCAGGGGCGTGGGTTTGATTCCTGGTTGGGGAACTAAGATCCCACATGCCGCACGGTGTGGCCAAAAAAAGAAAAAGAAAAGAAAAAAAGAAACATAGCAGGTATATAGGAAAAGACAGCTGTTATTTTTCCAGGAACAGCCTAGCTTAAATGCAAGCAAGTTAAAACCCACTGGTAATTTCCCCCCAAAAGTCATAAATCAAGCTACACAAATACTAGTAATTATCATGCAGTGTAAAACCAGAGGCATACCCAGCAAGCTCTACAGAGGAGCCTATCTCAATGAAAACAGAGGAAATGCTAAAGAGGGCAGAACAAAAGTTTAAATTGAAATATAAGAGCAGTGGATAAAGGAACTAAAACTCTTAGATGAAGTGAATTTCTGCCATCCTAGAGGAGCAGATCCTGCTCCCCACAAAGGTAATGAGAAGCATATCTAGTACCTGCTTAGCTTAGAATGCACAGTGAAAGCCGCAGCTGCCAGCCAAGATCATGCCCAAAAGGTCTGCACACAGTTAACCAGGATAATGTCTTCCTGAAGGGGACCTGTGAACAAGGGCCTAACCTTGGGCCACACTAAAGGAAAATGGCTTGAAGTTTATCCAAACATAAATGGTTGTAGTCAGCATCGGTGCGAAGTCCTTACTAGGAAAGGGATGGGAGTGAAAGAGTATTAGCCTTGAAATACATAATGTCTATAAAACTACTTACCCAAGGTGGTGGAGAAAGAGTTTCTCTGGATAGGTGGTTTGTGAACAGACAGGGTACCATCTACAAAAAACCTTTTTTTTTTTTTTTTTAGTGTACGCGGGCCTTTCACTGTTGTGGCCTCTCCCGTTGCGGAGCACAGGCTCCGGACGTGCAGGCTCCGGACGCGCAGGCTCAGCGGCCATGGCTCACGGGCCCAGCCGCTCCGTGGCATGTGGGATCTTCCCAGACCAGGGCACGAACCCGTGTTCCCTGCATTGGCAGGTGGACTCTCAACCACTGCGCCACCAGGGAAGCCCTACAAGGAACTTTTTACCTTTACCTTTGATTAAACCTCTGTGGAATATGCCACAAACACCTGTACTTTCTTAAACAGAAGCGACTAAAAATTATAACCCTTTCTGAATAATCTTGGGCGTAGCATGAACTGCTGCAGAGAGGGTAGCAGTTGTAGGTGGTCTGGAACACTGAATTGGGTGTTAGCTCATCTCAGTGTATTATCCTGCATGCAGTATAAGCCTCACCCACTACCCTTAGAGGCTTCAGATCTGAACCTATCAGTTTGTCTTCACTGTGGCCCAGTCAGGCCATTGGGGACCATTTCCTCATCTCTTTCTCAGTTGTCTAACTTTCCCAGCACTTCTCAGCATTAACACAAAAAGACTGAGCTCTGTAGAAGGTCATCAACCAGTCTTTCTTTCTGTGAACTTGCTAATCATAGGGTGCAAGCTTCTGGTCAGTGACTCTTTGATGTTGTAGTTGTTGCTAGGTACCCAGAGGTCTTTACTGCCTGCTGAAATTGAGTTTTTTAATTGGTTTGTTTTGAGTTCCAAGCCACTGCTAATAGTTGGAGTGCTGGAAGGCAGGTCTCCAGGTAAACGTGATTTTACCATACTGTCTGAGGTTGGTATTGGGTGGTGAACATGTAAAATGAAATTTAGAATGTAATTTAAAGCTTCAACACAAAAAACTACTACCCAATGGAAGCAAAACTGTGTCTGAATGACACCCATACAACTGCTTTGAAACTTTTTGATTTAATTGGACAATACCAATTCTGTTACAGAATCCCAAAGAAAATTCTAATTCCATAAGAAACAGTAAGTTTACCTCAGCAGCCTATGCTGCAGAGTTAGCAGGTGAGCCTTCATAGACTCAAATGAGTTTGGCTTCAAGAACTTTACAGAACAGGTAAATTAGGAAGAAGTAAAGACCTCTTAGAATTAAGAAGACAATTTCTAGGCATATAGCATGAAGACTCTATTTGTGTGAACTTACAGGGCTCCTGAAGAAGTTGATATTTTAAGCCCTTGAGTCTCACATCTACCAAACCTAATCTGTCAACTCCAAACTTACAGAAACTCAGAGGGATGTGAGAGAAGTATCTCATTCAAGTTGTGATTCAAAATGAGGCAGAAATCAAGCTAAATATAATGAACTTGTGGGAATAGAAAGTTTAAGGCATGTTAGATACTAGAATCTTCTGATGATCACCAGAGGAGATGGCTTGAACTCCATGGTGTAAGGAGTTAATCCTTTAGGTTACTACCTGTCTCTGCTGTTGGGAGGTGGAGGTAAGGACCCATACATAGTAAATCTATGGAGTTCCAGGTCATGCCAGTTTCCAGTCATTGGACTGGCGATTTTTTGGGTGAATATCCAAAACCAAACACAAAACTGAAGAGCCACAAAACAATGAAACCGTGGAAGAAAATGGCAGGATTATGATCCTGAGTCTTCTCCTATAGAACAGGAGGCCTTTTGACCCCCTTCTCAGGTATGTACCTGAATCAATTAGACTACAGGAACTATTGGGTTGGCCAAAAAGTGCCTTCGGTTTTTAAGTAAAAATAAAAGGCACACTTTTCATTTTCACCAAGAACTTTATTGAACAACGTACTCACCCTTTTGTTCCACTACTTTCTGCCATTTTTCAGGCAACTTCATAATTCCATCTTCCCAAGATTTTTTATCTTTTTGAGCAAAGAACAGTTCCAGGTGCCTTTTACAGTCTTCCAGGGAATTGAAATTTTTTCCATTAAGAAAATTTTGTAAAGACCTAAATGGAAATTCGAAGGTGCAATAATATCTGGTGAATACGGTGGATGAATCAGAACTTCCCAGCCAAGCTGTAACAGTTTTTGCCTGGTCGTCAAAGAAACATGTGGTCTCACGTTATCCTGATGGAAGATTATGCATTTTCTGTTGACTCATTCTGGACGCTTTTTGTCAAGTGCTGGTTTCAGTTGGTCTAATTGGGAGCAGTACTTGTTGGAATTAATCGTTCGGTTTTCCTGAAGGAGCTCATAACAGAGGACTCCCTTCCAATCCTACCATATACACAACATCACCTTCTTTGGATGAAGACCAGCCTTTGGTTGGTGGTGGCTCATTTTGCTTGCCCCATGATCTCTTCCGTTCCACGTTATTGTACAATATCCACTTTCCATCGCCCGTCACAATTTGTTTTAAAAAACAGAACATTTTCATTACGTTTAAGTAGAGAATCAAATGTGGAAATATGGTCAAGGTTTTTTTCGCTTAACTTATGTGGAACCCAAACATCAAAGCGATTCACATAACCAAGAAGGTGCAAATGATTTTCAATGCTTTATTTGGATATTTGAGTATGTTGGCTATCTCCCGCGTGGTATAACGTTGATTATTCTCAATGAATGTCTCGATTTGATCACTATCAACTTCAACTGGTCTACCCGACCATGGAGCATCGTCCAGCGAGAAATCTCCAGCGCAAAACTTTGCAAACCACTTTTTAAAATTTATTTATTTATTTTTGACTGCGTTGGGTCTTCATTGCTGCGCACGAGCTTTCTCTAGTTGCGGCGAGTAGGGGCTACTCTTCATTGCAGTGCGTGGGCTTCTCACTGTGGTGGCTTCTCCTGTTGCACAGGATGGGCTCTAGGCACGTGGGCTTCAGTAGTTGTGGCTCATGGGCTCTAGAGCACAGGCTTAGTAGTTGTGGCGCACAGGCATAGTTGCTCTGCAGCATGTGGGATCTTCCCGGACTAGGGCTCGAACCCATGTCCCCTGCATTGGCAGGCAGATTCTTAACCACTGAGCCACCAGGGAAGCCCCGCAAACCACTTTTGATATGTTCGATCAGTCACAGCACCTTCTCCATACACTGCACAAACCTTATTTTTGCGTTTCAGTTGCATTTTTACCTTTCTTTAAATAATAAAGCATGATATGTGGAAAATGTTGCTTTTTTCTTTCATCTTCAGTATTAAAATGGCTACACAAAAATTCACCAGTTTTGATAAGTCTTTTTTTAAATGCACACTGATATGACGACTGTCACAATACAGTCTAACAAAATCGTTTCAATTGAAGTTAAAAACAACTAAGTGCTACTAGAACCATCTTTCGGAAAAAACGAACGAACCTTTTGGCCAACCCAATAGAAGTTGTAAAAGCACCCTCCTGAAAGATCCAACTGGAATGATTAGCAGCTGATTATCACACTAAGGAAATAATAAAAGCCATGTTTCAAGTAGCTATTGACTTACCTTGGTTATTTCTGAAGGCCAGAAGACAGCTGTTCTGTTTTGGGGGGTGAGACAAGAGAACAGCATGTAAATCTGGTCAGATGTACCAGAGCACAGTGAAGAGTGGACACCATACTGTAACCCACATTCCAGCAATTTCTTGCCTTTGGGAAGATTCTCATAGGCTGGGAATAGATATAGTAATAGGTGTTGTTTCTAAGCCCATTGACCAGAAAATTAAAAAGAAGACACATGTTCTGGAGGACAGATGGTGATCACATTGGAATGCCTGAGAAAAGCAAATTTTCACTTTCATGAAAAATTTAAAACAAAGAGTTTAAGTTGAAAAAAATTACATTTGTCTTAAATTACATATATTTTAAATTCTATACAATATGAGTTTCATGATCTTTTCCTTTGAATTGAGTAACCCTTCAGCTATTCTCCAAAGATTGGCTAATGACGTACGTGGACCAGGCATATTTTCCATGTCACTAAATTATCCATGAATAGTTGTCTAACATGTTGAAGAACATCTGCATCAACTCCAGTTAGTGTCAGGTTCTGTTCCTAAAGTCAGGCTTATGTTTAATCTTAGTAGATGCTAATTTGAATTTAAAGAGGCCAAATTACTAGAGAACAAAGTGGAATTAGGCACATAACTGGCCTATGAGATCAAGAAGAAGCCAGTAAAAATTGGAAAGTGGCTACAATTCAAGGAACTAGTCATTTGGGGATTGCTGGGGGCTGGGGTAGGGTATCTACTTTAAACAATGAAAATAAAACTGCTGAGGAAACAAACCTGCCTTCTAGTTCAGATGATTATTTGGCCATTGTTTGTACTTTGAATAAACTCAGGCTTATTGGTCAAAAATCTACTTTATAGGCTGACTGGCAAAGCTTGATATAAATGCGACTGGCAAAGCTTGATATAAATGCTACTGGCAAAGGTTGATATAAATGCTCCAGACAAAGCCCTGGAAGCTTACTACTTCCAGGTGATCTTTAAGCATTATTCTGGAATAAAGCCCAGAAAAATGGGAATTCTTCTCTTGTCCTGACCAAATTCACATCAAGTGGACCTAATATTCATAACTTCTGTTAAGGTAGTAATCCCCGGGCTTCCCTGGTGGCGCAGTGGTTGAGAGTCCGCCTGCCGATGCAGGGGACACGGGTTCGTGCCCCGGTCCGGGAGGATCCCACATGCCACGGAGCGGCTGGGCCCATGAGCCATGGCTGCTGAGCCTGCGCATCTGGAGCCTGTGCTCCGCAGCGGGAGAGGCCACAACAGTGAGAGGCCCGCAAACAGCAAAAAAAAAAAAAAAAAGAGTAATCCCTAGTTAGAAGAACTCAGTGTGCTGGTCATGTTTAGAGGTTTGACAGGTTTGACAATTACATTGTTAGGTAATTGGTCCTGATTGCATCTAAAGCACAGGTAGGAATGGAAGCTTTGGGGCCAAGAGTGGGGGAGATTAGTAAACAAACATTGAAGTATCTCCTATTCCCAGTTAATTTATTGGAAAGAAAAGGATCATTAAACTGAAGAACTGTTGTCCTCTTTTGGGTTAGAAGAAGCCATGTGGACAGGTAGGACATGTGGCTTGTGAGAGTTATTTTAGATGAATAAGATGGACTATATTCCATTGAAATTAGCCTCTGCCATCCACTTCAGAGAAGGTGTTGCAAAGAGTTGAGAAGATGTTGCTAGGTGAAGACTGAAGAAGGGTTTTAAGATGGGCCCAGCAGGCTCAGCTGGCTTTGGATATGGAGGACTGCCATGTCTAAATCTAAAATTGTACTAACCGGGATTCTTTTTTTGTTTTTTTAACGTCTTTATTGGAATATAATTGCTTTACAATGTGTTAGTTTCTGCTTTATAACAAAGTGAATCAGCTATACATATACATATATCCTCATATCTCCTCCCTCTTGCGTCTCCCTCGCACTTTCCCTATCCCACTCCTCTAGGTGGTCACAAAGCACCGAGCTGATCTCCCTGTGCTGTATGGCTGCTTCCCACTAGCTATCTATTTTACATTCGGTAGTGTATTTATCTCCATACCACTCTCTCACTTCCTCCCAGCTTACCCTTGCCCCTCCCCGTGTCCTCAAGTCCATTCTCTACGTCTGCGTCTTTATTCCCGTCCTGCCCCTAGGTTCTTCAGAACCATTTTTTTTAGATTCCATATGTATTTGTTAGCATACGATATTTGTTTTTCTCTTTCTGACTTACTTCACTCTGTATGACAGTCTCTACGTCCATCCACCTCACTACAAATAACTCAATTTTGTTTCTTTTTATGGCAGAGTAATATTCCATTGTATATACATGCCACATCTTTTTTATTCATTCATCTGTCGATGGACACTTAGGTTGCTTCCATGTCCTGGCTATTGTAAATAGAGCTGCAATGAACATTGTGGTACATGACCCTTTTTGAATTATGGTTTTCTCAGGGTATATGCCCAGTAGTGGGATTTCTGGGTCGAATGGCAGTTCTATTTTTACTTTTTTAAGGACCCTCCATAGTGGCTGTATCAATTTACATTCCCACCAACAGTGCAAGAGGGTTCCCTTTTCTCCACACCCTCTCCAGCATTTATTGTTTGTAGATTTTTTGATGATGGCCATTCTGACTGGTGTGAGGTGATACCTCATTGTAGTTTTGATTTGTATTTCTCTAATGATTAGTGATGTTGAGCATCCTTTCATGTGTTTGTTAGCCGTCTGTATATCTTCTTTGGAGAAATGTCTATTTAGGTCTTCTGCCCATTTTTGGATTGGGTTGTTTGTTTCTTTGATATTGAGCTGCATGAGCTGCTTATAAATTTTGGAGATTAATCCTTTGTCAGTTGCTTCATTTGCAAATATTTTCTCCCATTCTGAGGGTTGTCTTTTCATCTTGTTTATGTTTTCCTTTGCTGTGCAAAAGCTTTTAAGTTTCATTAGGTCCCATTTGTTTATTTTTGTTTTTATTTCCATTTCTCTAGGAGGTGGGTCAAAAAGGATATTGCTGTGATTTATGTCATAGAGTGTTCTGCCTGTGTTTTCCTCTAAGAGTTTTGTATAGTGTCTGGCCTTACATTTAGGTCTTTAATCCATTTTGAGTTTATTTTTGTGTATGGTGTTAGGGAGTGTTCTAATTTCATTCTTTTACATGTAGCTGTCCAGCTTTCCCAGCACCACTTATTGAAGAGGCTACTAACTGGGATTCTGTATGACAAGTGAAAAACTTACATAGAAATAGAATTCTGTTTTATTTTTCCATTTTCTCAAAAAGTATATTTCTCAAATCTTTTCTGGATACCCAGTCTGTGTCCTTGTATCTTAAGTGTCTTAAAGCACAGTGAAGATAGGCATTTTAAGATTCCAGATTTTAAAATGTGAGTCTTTGGAGAGGTAGGCTAACCATTGAGAGCAAAATGAGGAGTGTCCCAAATGTTTGTGTTTCCAGCCTTAACATTAAGGACACAAATTGTGAATATCATATAAATACCATCCAGAGTGTCACACGGTGTCAGCAGGGTCAACTGTATTTGTGTTCTCTCTTCCTAAGCATTATATAGAAAATTAGTAAATGAAGTCAATGTTCTTTACTGACAAGCTACCCACCCAGCAACTTTAATATTCTATTCTTCTTGGGGAAGGGGGTACTTCTTGTAAGCTTGTATTATCACCTTAGTGGTCTGGATAGCCTCCTAAGGTCTTAAATTTCAGCTAAAGCATAGGTGAATAGGATCTGACAGAATAGAAGATTTCAGAGGGCTATGAGTACTAACTTCAGTCTAATCGGAAATTGAGAAATTCTTTTTGTAAAGGACCAAGTAATAAATATTTTAGGTTTTGCAGGCCAAGAGCTATGTGACTGTCACCCATAGTCTGGCACAACTACCCGACTCTGCCATTGTAGTGCAAAAGCAGCCATACGCACTACACAGAGAATGGCTGGGGACCAATAAAACTTTGTTGATGTACACTGAATTTCATATCATTTTCATGTCACAAACTAATTCTTTTGATTTTTTTTTCAGCCATTTAAAAATAGAAAAACCATTCTTAGCTCATGGGCTATGGAAAAACAGGTGGCACGCTGCATTGGGCTGCAGCCAGTCGTGTGCTGACCCCTGGTCTAGAAGTGGAAAGGCTTAGAACTTGGAAAAATGGTGCCATACATCAGTTTCTCTTTTCCTCCTTCTCTCATATTGAAGCCGTGCCTCTCTGGAGTGTTATGAGAAGAAAATTAGAAATTGGATGGTATACAACTGCTGGGCAGTCTTGTTCATTAGAGGGACAACACTTTTAGCTAACTTTCTACTGTAGTTGTTGGAAAATGTGTGCCTTACCTCTGGACTGACCTTCCTACATAATGGAAAGCTGAGGGTTTTCTCAGGACACTGCAGGAAGAAGAGAGACAGCACCTCAGTTTTGCCTGAATATTTCCTAGCTTTCTTCCCAGTGGTTTATTCCTGACAGTTCTAATACCTTTTCATGGTTTCATTCCTCCTTGTATTCTGTCAATTTTGTAAGCTGTTGCTTTGTATTTGTTAGAGAAACTAGGTGAGACAAAACTACTTGTCAGAGAAACTAGGTGGTATACAGGGCAGAAGCTCTCATGATTTCCTAGGGTTATTGGAGGTCAGGTGCTTCACATGGGAAATTCATACTATTTCATTTCCCTGCTTGTTACTGAAATGTGGTGCATGATCATGTTTGCAAGTGAAGGCAGTGTATTAAAGTCTTAGTGACTGAGAAGAGTAAAGTGTACAATTTTGTGTTCTCTTCATAAATTTGAAAAGTGTTTCTCTCAAATTTAAAATGCATTAATGTGCTCTCAGGTTGTTTTTAGCCATTAAAATATCTGTCATTTGCTGTATTTAAAAATTTCAGGTGGAAAAACCTTGCAATGGTGGTCAAGATTTACTTGTTTATCCAGCTAAGAGAAAGCAGCTTTTGAGAAGTGAACTGAATGCTGAAAAAGTGCCACCATCCCCACTACCTGCTCCAAAACAAATACCACCACTCAAAGGGTGTCCAACAGTTATGCCAGGAGACTTTAAAGAGAAAGTTGAGGAGCTGCTGGTGAAATACTCAAGTGGTCTTTGGGCCAGCGCACTCCCCAAAGCATTTGAGGACATGTACAAAGTGAAATTACCTGAGGATGCCTTAAAAAATCTTGCCTCGCTTTCCGATGTATGCACCATAGACTACATTTCTGGAAACCCTCAGAAGGCCATTCTCTATGCTAAACTTCCACCACCCACTGACAAAATCCTAAAGGATTTAAAGGATGCAGAGCAAGCACATGGAGATTATGATGTCAAGTCTGTGATTGAACAAGAATATTTGCAGATAGAAAAAAACATTACCAAAAGTACCGATACCTTTATGGAGACTGTAACAATTCCTCCGTTAATCATTCCAACTGAGGCATCCCCATCTGTACTGGTGGTTGAACTGAGCAACACAAATGAAGTGGTTATCAGGCAAGTTTTATTTTCTAATTCTTTAGAATCCTAGTGTACTGTTGCTACTTGGCTATTCTTCATATAGATGCTGGTTGAGGAAGAATAATATATTTTTAGTTCTATAGAGTTATATTGAAGTATAATGTTTAAAATAACTATTTTTGCGAGAAAAGATTTCTTACAGTTTTAAAAATTGAAATGATGATATGGTCTGAACATGAAAATAATCTATGTCAAAAGCATAATGGTAACTATATAAGTCAAAAGCAATACCTAGTCCATAGAAAGAGCAACCACCCACTAGGTAGGTAATACTGTTTAATCTGGGATTACGTAGTGTTTCCTAAAAGTCAGAATAGCTAAGCACTGCCTTCTAGTGTAATGCATCAGATTAGCCCTCTGGTTTCTCGAGCCTTTTGATATCATTGCCTGGGAGAAGGAATTATTGCCTAAGTGGCTAATGATAACTGGAATTCCAAAAAACAGTTCAGTTCAGGCACTTGATGTGGACTTTTGGAGGAAATGTAGAATACATAGAAAATGTTGAAAGACTATAATTTGCTGTTTCTGACTTGGGATGAAGAATGGTAACCACTGTAGCTGGATCTCTGGAGACAGCAGCCCAAGGTGTGGCTGTGGCTGGAGCAGAACAGAATCCAGGCTCCTTCACCCAAAATGTCCCTGTGCGTTGGACTCTTACTCTTCCCAAGGATCATAGCTGAGCTGGGAAGATCCAATGAAAGGTCACAAAAAATAATCAAAGTCCTATACAGCAAACCTATTGAAGCTTTTCTGTTTGAACAAACTAAGTCTGATGATGAAGTGAGAATCAAGTATCTTAGGATGTTCAAACTAGAACATGTAGGAGCTTTGTTGAGGTCCTTTTTATAGAGGGGTGGTAAATGTATAGAACTTTTATTCTAAGATGTGGTATGGCCTGAAGATAGAAATAGCTTGCTGAGGGTTAGGGTTCCTACTGTGGGTCACTAATAAACTGAGGTAAAGGAAGGATGTTGAGGAGCACATTGCTAACTTTTACCATTTGACATTATAAAGAAAATCTAAATCTGCTTCCTTGGCAGGATCCTTTGGTATCTGTTACCAGTAGTCATTGGTGCCACTTTCAGAGAGCCAAGCACCCAGCACTGGACTGGATGAATCATGTGATTTCTTACATTCTTCCCAAGATCTGGCAAGAATCTGGATCAGTTCCAGGGCTTCAATAGGATGGGGGTTCAATCTACTCCAGGATGATTAGGTCCAGGGTCCTCAGGTTATCTAGATCCCTTTTTCAGTATAAGTTAGAATCCCAGAGCCGGCATTCTACATGTTCATTAGGGTGGCTGGCAACCAGCAAGCATGATGGGTAATGTCTGCTCTTAGGTTGACCCTAGGTCATTAGTGTCTCCCCACCACCCTGACCCCAGCAGGCTGAGCCCTATTCTACATCCACACCTTTACCCAGGCAGTAGACTCTGGAAACTAGTAGGCTTGTGACTCATAAAAGTTACAGGGAGGTGCCGTGGCAGGACCCTTAGGTCAAGTATGGGAATCTGTTGTCTCCAGTCTAAAAATTAACTTTGTAAAACTTTGTATTTATGGCATATCTAAATTGGCCTGCATATCATTCTTTGTTCACTTGCTCAGGTAATTTGGGGATAATGTATGACCTTATTCTTGCCACTACCCACTCTTATACCAACTGTCATATAACCTCCTTACCCCGCCCAGGCATCGTTCTCTGTTGGTGGCTACAGAGAGCAGAAGCTGCCTGCAGATCTCATGCTGCTTCTCACCACCTCCCTCCTCCCTGGCAGGAGCCCATGCTATGCAGACTACCAGACCACAGGCTACAGCCTAGGCCTCTGCCAGTTGAGCTCCCAGGACTGTAGCAGCGCTACCAGGAGGCCCCATGAGACTCCAGGTCCCAAGGAAATGGGCACTTGAGCAGAGCTGCAGATCTACTAGGAGACTCCAGAGCCAAGAGTGCAGCTGTATTCCAGGCAGTACCCTAACATTTGTAAAGCTCAGTAACCTTAAATGATAGAGTATGTCAAAGCTTTTACAGGTGTTTCTGGAGTGAATAATATGCATGTCATATTTTGTTTTAAAATAGCCATTGCCTCCAAAAGAGGCATTATTTCCACATTGTGTAGGGCTTTTAAAAGCTTTTTTTCCTCTAGTAACAAATAGGTTGACTCTGGTTTCTTCTGTCCTGCTGATAGTTACCAAAAATACAGGAAGATACTCCTAAAAGGAATAGTTTCCGAAAGCTGTATAGGACCACTTGAGCCCTGAGTAGAAGCTAGAACAGTTCAAAGAGCAATGTTCTTGTGGCATATCCCCCATCTTGCTGGCCGGGTGATTCTGGTGCTGGTACAGCATAGCCTTCAAACTCAAAAGGCTTCATCCCATGGCTGAGATAGCTCCTGTTAAAGGAGCCAGGTTTGATTTGCCAGGTTTTCCATCCTGGAAGGAGGCCCTTGTTGGAATCGTCTCTGAAGACTAAAGGACAAGGAAGCAGCAGCCTATTTATGGCAGAAAGCAAAACAGTATGTTTTGATAACATAAACTAGGACAAGGTGATTGCAGTTGTCAACAGCCGAAAATTGTAGAAGGGGGATAGAAGAGTATCCTGGAAAAAAACATTTCTTAAAAAGCAGGCAACTTAAAGAGGCATTTATCTAGAACATGTCATCTCTTTAAGGGTATCAGAACTCAACATTTTGTTGTAATTTGTTCAAATTTGTTCAGTAAGTTGGAGGGATGGGTTGTCACATGGTTCTATCTATTGTTTTCAAGGGTTTGTTTTTCTCTAGGAGGAGTCAGATTTCATTGGTTTTCAGAGATTGAGACTTGTTCAGACCCAGCCTTAGTTAAGGCAGAACTATCAACTACATTCTCTTCTCAGAAATCTACACACATCTCCAGCAGCCTGAGTCAAAATCTCAGGTTGACTCTTGCTCGTCTGGCTTCCACTGGTGTCTTCCTTTCCACTTCCTCCCTTTCCTTCCCTTGAGTCTTCTCTCAACCTGGTCCTCCCTGACTGCTTACTGTTATATCCTCTAGTTCTCTGGATTGTTGTTGAGCATTTGCTCTGTTGTGTGGTGTGTTGGACCTTGGTCTTTTTTGTGAGCTCCACAATATTGTATTCTCCTTTTTCAAGATACAATTGTTGGGCTTCCCTGGTGGAGCAGTGGTTGAGAGTCCACTTGCCGATGCAGGGGACGCGGGTTCATGCCCCGGTCCGGGAAGATCCCACATGCTGCGGAGCGGCTGGGCCCGTGAGCCATGGCCACTGGGCCTGCGCGTCCGGAGCCTGTGCTCCGCGACGGGAGAGGCCATGGCAGTGAGAGGCCTGCGTACCGCAAAAAAAAAAAAAAAATATATATATATATATAATTGTTTACTAACTCCATGTTCTCCTCCCTGTCAGTGTAAGCAAGTCTGAGCCTGGAACCAAAGATGACTGTAGAAAAACAGAGTAATATTAATGAATTCCTGTAGCTTTCCTTCTTCCAGGTTGCTTCATTTGTGTTCTCTTCCTTTAATTTAGGTATGTGGGCAGAGACTATTCTGCTGCTCAGGAATTAATGGAAGATGAGATGAAGGAGTATTACAGTAAGAACTCGAAGGTCACACCAGTCCAGACTGTGCAGATTGGCCAGTTGCTGGCTGTAAATGCTGAGGAGGATGCCTGGTTACGGGCACAGGTCACCTCAACAGAAGGGAACAAAATAAAGGCAAGCATTATGAAGACAAACATTATTTTTCAGATGAAAATGTTGCGTCTAATATTCTGTCCTCTCTAACTATATTTAGTTTTCCTCAGAAGTTGAAAAAATAGTATCTGTAAAAGATTATCTCTGTCAACTTTTAAGTCAGTGGTAGTTATATTATCTTACAGTTTTAGTTTAAAAAAAAGAAAAAAAATTCTTCTCCATTGTTGTACCATAACCCATGATGTAAGCAGGAAAAAAATCTCTATTCCTATCCCCCAAGGTTATATAATGAATACTGATCAGAGCTCTGTGGGCTTCTTATCAAGGTCAATACTTTGGAGTGAGGGAAACCATACTGATTAGAGGAGATGGCATTCTTCTCTCCCTTCTTGCACAGCTAGCTGAGGAGAACCCCAGATAAGACTTGGGCCATGCCCCAAGTCTTGCCCTCTTGGTCATCTTGGACATCTTGGAAAGGTCAGAGGGCTCGTTCACCAGTCTCTTCCCTCAGAGGCTCTAATACTTCCAGACTTGACCACATTCGTGGTGATCATCCTCTGCCCCATTGCCTCTTTTTTCCCTCAGCTCCGAGACCCAGAATCAGAACTCACTCACGAAGGCACAGTTTTGTCTAAATTTTGTAAGCAGGGTTAGCACATCTCAGAACCCTTAGCACTGCAGGGGGCGGGAAGTCCAGGTGAACAGGACCCCAGTCAGTGTGGCCCCATCACTGCTTTGTGCTCAGTGAGAAACCTGAGTGGCTTCTAGTCGATAGGAGATAACTGCCCCAGACATTCCTAGCTAAACTTCAGTCTACTTGCTGACCGTTTCCCTGCCCTTAGGAAGTCCAATACAACTTAAGCTATTTGAAGGCACAGGGATTGCTTATGAAGAGAAGAACCATACAAACCCCGGTGACATGTTAACAGTGCATCAGTGTTTATAATAAATGCTGCAAATACTCCACAAGGATATCTCCTAGTCTGAGATCTATAAGACAAAAATAACTTGGGCCTTCCCCTTCCTTCCTTACCTCTACTTTGGGAGTTTAAGCTCTGGAGTCAGTTAGACCTGAGTTTAAGTCCCAACTCTGCCACTTCTAGCTGTGTGGCCTTGGGAAAGTTATTTAACTTCTCTGATTCCTTACCTATAAAATCAGACACTATCATTATGCTAGTATCTGCCTGTTAAACTTTTCATTCATTTTTTTCCACTGTCCTAGGGCAGGAGACAAGACTGACAAGTGCTTGTTCTCAAGAAGCTTATATGCTAGTAAAAGAAGACAGATAATGAACAAGTATACAATAAATAAACAGGACAATTTAACAGCAGTGAAAGAAGTAACCAGGGTGCTGTGATAGAAAATAACTTTGAAGGAAGGGATAAGCAGGGAGATGTAATCTGGTTTATTTGCTTCAAAGATTGTTCCAGTGCCCGTGTGGGGCATGGATTGTAGTAGTGTAGAGAACATGGATTGTAGTAGTGTAGAGAAGGAAAGTAAGACTGGCTAGTTGGCTATTGCAGTAGCCAGCAACTTGTAACCTGAATTAGGGTAGAAACAGTGGAGACACAGGTAATGGGACGTATTCAGGATGGATTTGGAGGTAGAACTGACAGGACACTAATTCATCGGATGTGGAAGAGAAGAAAGGAGAAGATTCAGGATGGCTGCTGGGTTTGGGACTTGAGCAACCTGGTGGATATTGGTGCCATTTATTGAAACTGGGAAATCAGGGAAAAGAACCAATATATAGGAGAATCAAGAATTTTGTAGGACCTGTTAGGTTTGAGAAAAGCTATCAGATTTCACCTGGACAAGCCTGGAGCTCAGGGAGAAGTCAGGACTGGAGATGAAGCAGCAGGGTGGGAGGCATCAGCGTGTAGGTGCTA
Organism: Aethalodelphis obliquidens; assembly: GCF_003676395.1. Classification (NCBI taxonomy): domain Eukaryota; kingdom Metazoa; phylum Chordata; class Mammalia; order Artiodactyla; family Delphinidae; genus Aethalodelphis; species Aethalodelphis obliquidens. The sequence goes on along the minus strand of NW_020837951.1, from coordinate 34,045,645 downwards.
CTTGAAGCTATGGGCCTGGGTCAGATCTCCTTGAGGAAGAATCACCCATAGAGCAGAGAAGGGGACCCAGAACTAGGCTCTGAAACACTTCAGCATTTAGATGGTGGGTGTGAGAGGAGGAAAGAAGACTGTCAGAATGGCCAGAGAAGGAGGAAAACAAAGAAGGCAGTGTCACGGAAGCCAGAACAGGAAAGTACCTCGTAAAGGAGGAAGCAACCGGCTGTGTCATTGCTTCTGAGAGCTGTGAGCTGGTGTGAGGAATAAATAGAGCAGCTTGGTGTGTTTTACGGTGGCAAGTTCTTAAGGCAGCAGTAGTTGTGGCAGTCCTGGCCTCATCTTGTTCCCCATATCCCATGAACCAGACAGATGAATTTTACCCTTTATTAGGAGAAACCCCAGCTACTTGGAAAGTCTTGTTTCTCTTGAATTTTACTGTGCCTGACAGCAAGAACAGGTTCCCTCCTTGCTTTCCACAGAGCTTGCTGAGTATGAGAAACAGGAACATGCGGTCACCCCCTCAGGTTGGTGCCAGTTTGGCCTGGCGCAAACCCACAGCCCAGGGGTGTTTTCTGGTTATTACTCAGGTGGTGCTGTGAGACCTTCGGCCACTTGAGGGAGCCAGAGATCCAGGAATGAACTGGGGCCCGGTGCCACAATTATGAGCCTGCTTGTGCTGATCTCAGGGCCAAAGGACACAGGACAGAGGGTGGTGAGAGTCCAGCTGGACAGTCCATGGGCAGATGTTTTATGAGCCGCAGATGACATACAAATACATGGTATCGTGATTCAAAAGAAGAAAGAAAAGAAAACAAGCTCCAGACATTACAGAAACCCTTTGAAGATTTTAGAGCAGTATTCTTTAGTCTCTTAGTGCTAGGAGTACATTCGAAATTGCCCAGGAGTCATGATTTCACATACTATGTCCTATTCACAGACACGTTGTCTCCATTTTAGACCTAGGAAGAGCAGAATCCAAATTGTGGGTGTTGATAGCTATTAAAGGACACAAAAAGCTGCATGAATCCTGAGGCCTTTGGGAAGGAAAAGCAGGTGCTAATTAGGGGTTGGAGAAGTGGCTGGCTGTAGTGTGGGGAACCTGCCAGGGATCAAGGCCTCGGCGGGCACTGAGTCAAGATATGGACTCTAAGAGATGATCCTTTCCAACGTGGGATATACAGGCCCCACAGACACGGCTATCAGGTGGTCAGGGAAAGGCGTTAGTCATCTCTCTATTCTTTTCTTCCTTAGATTCTCTGATGGGGAGAATTTTTGTTTTGTATACTTACTGTCAGAATCTTGGTGCTCAGAAGCTGTGAACTTTATTTTACTGCAGAAAGTAAAACTCTGTATTACTTGGTATTTCTTTGCCATGCCTTTGCCCTGCATTTTTGTGATTTGTTCTGTATTTGTAATAACCATCTGCTTTAATTAGAGAAGCGTACTAAGTTTTCAACACTTTCCCTCTGATTCCTAGTTATCATTCTAAACCACAGCTTAATGTCTCTAGATTTATTTTTCTCCAAAAAGAAAAAGCCGTTGGTTATATAGTCCTTCTCAACTGAAGGTTTTATTAATACACTAAAAATAATATCCAGGCTCTCCATGATCTGTGATGGTGGTGAGGAAGTGCCATGCAAGTCTCTGTAAGCACAGAGCTCTGTCCAGCAGACTGGGACCTTCTCCTGAATTGGATGAAGGCCTAACCCAGCTGCACAGCCCCCCAAAAACCCAGAATTACCTACCTTTACAGTGTAGAATTCCATGTTATCCAGCCATGGCATCATTGTTGTCATTGACAGAAAGCATCTCGGTCCCTGGAAGCATAACAGCTGAGAGCAAGCCATCACAAGTGCTGCTCTGGGGATTTAGAATCTGATAAATACCACCAGTGTGATGCCTCCTCTAGAAATAAATAAGGATCTGCCTAAGGAAGCAGATCCTTAGTGGAGCTGTGTAAATCAAGAAAGAATAAGGTGATGTAGGCATTATGCCAGCAAGGAAAGGGCGGGGACAGTCAGGGCTGGCAGACCAGGTACGTGTGCTGCTGAGAAGCTGACAACAGAAGGCATCGGAGTTCAGCACTCTTCCCTCTTCTCCCCTTTGGCAAAGGCGTGGCAGAGGAGTGCGGCCTGGAAGTCAGGAGCCCTGGCACCCCTGGTCCCATTCCCAGCATTCCTCTTCCGGGCTAAGTCAGGGGCACCTGCCCTGGCATTTTCCAGGCAGTGGTGCCACTTCACATGCCGATTATGGGGTAAAATGAAGCCAGTTCAATGCATCAAGTGATTTTTTTTTTTTTTTAAGAAACGAGGGTAAAGAATTTTATTTGAACCTAAACGTTGTTGTTTCTATTATCATTAGGTATGCTATGTTGACTATGGTTTTAGTGAAAATGTTGAAATGAGCAAAGCATACAAATTGAACCCGAAGTTCTGTTCACTGTCATTCCAAGCTACAAAGTGTAAGCTCGCAGGTAAAAGGAACTTTTTTTAAAGTGCTCTCCACTTTGACAAACGTATGGACCCCAAGCGGGGAAAGTTGGGGCCGGTGTGTGGGGGGGATGAACTGGGAGATTGGGATTGACATATATACACTAATATGTATAAAATAGATAACTAATAAGAACCTGCTGTATTTCTCTTTGTAAGATTTGATCATTATAAAAATGTTATGATGTTTTAATATATTTTTGTTACATTATATATAACATATAGCACATTTAAATTTATTATTAAAAAGCCTGTTGGACATCTGAGAGGGTTTGGTTGCTGTTGCCGTAACTGCCCTAGTAACAGCTGTTCGAGGCCCTGTATCGTGGGATACAGGATCAGTGTAAATCATGTTGTTCGACCTGTTGTAAAGTGACTCCCAGCTTCGTTCCCACTGAGATGGACTCCGTGGGTGCTGCTTGTTAGCAAGGAACACTCCCTCGTGCACCCAAGCACGAGTCCAGCTGTGGGTCATGTGCGGTCTCTGGCACTGTCACGTATCACTGTTCTTTTCTTTCCTCCTCAAGGAAGCGTAGAGAAATGCACATGTGTGAGAGTGACGTGTAGGGATGACCTGAAAGTATGGGGGGCACATGTTAATGATGAGGAAAGACATTGGACTATGTATGCCTCATGCAGGAGAGCCAGAGCTATATTCAGAAAACAATCAGAATTGTTTTCATGAAAATTAGACCTGTGAAGAAATGCCTCCTTCCCAGCAGGGATGTCTTTATGTCAGAGGAACTGGGTTTGGCTCTCTCTGTGAGATAAATCTAGAGTAATTTAAAAATACTGTTACAAACCTGTGGGAGTTAGTTTTGAAAAGAACATATCAAGAGCATAGGAAAAGATTTAGGATGCTGAAATGAAAGCTTTGATAAAAGCTATAGAGGTGTGTGTCTGGAGAACAGAATATGAAAAAGAGAAGGGTAGGTCAGAAGGAGTCTGTAAACTTTTGCTTACGGATTTAAAGGGGAAAAATATAGAAATAGACATTGTAGTACCATTGGGGAAATGATGCCCTAGTTTAATTAGTTTAATGGATTAACTTAGAGTTGTCATATTATGTTATATGAAATTACAATTTTCCAAGAATTTAAAGAATAATTAGACTGCAATAAAATTCACCTAATACCCACATTACATTAAACAGTATTTTACCTTTCTTTCATAAATCTGAAAGTTCTTTGGTATCCTCAGGGCCATGATGGTTTACTTAAAAAGAAAGAATGAAAGGGAGGGGGAAAGGTTGTCTAAATTTTCAATAAGTGCATGTTCATGCAAGAAATAATTGTGCATATTTAATTAGAAAATGAAAAAACCAAGGGTATATTTTTAGGAAGAGTGTTACAAATACATGAGTGGCAGACATAATTGGCTGACAACTTCTTTACGTGTTAGTCTTTTTGTTTTAAATATGTGTTTGTAAGTAAAGTGAAGGCTGTTTCTCCTAAGGTAGAAATTCAGATTGATCGTCAACTTTTCTTCTTGTTTTAAGATTGCCCGCCTTCGTGTAATCATTCAAAAGGGCATTCATGTTATAATAAATATTTTTAAACCTAAGGGTGGATGGTATAAAGAAGATTGTATAACAAAGCTTCCCTATAAAATTTAAGAATCTTGTAGTAGATTCATAATTGTAATAAGTAGCCAAAACAAACACAATCTCTGCATCTTAAAATGATTCTTCTAATTAAGTAGAAATTTAAATATTCAATATTTTTCAGGGTTGGAAGTTCTAAGTGATGATCCTGATTTAGTGAAGGTGGTTGAATCTTTAACTTGTGGAAAGATCTTTGCAGTGGAAATACTTGACAAAACTGATATTCCACTGGTTGTTCTGTACGATACCTCAGGAGAAGATGACATCAACATCAATGCCACCTGCTTAAAGGCCAAATGTGACAAGTCACTAGAGGTTCACCTTCAGGTACCACTGTGACCACTGTTGTCTATTCACAAGTATCACAGGAAAGAAATTCACCAGAAAAGAACATTGTACATTTTAGGCTAACACTAGATAGAGACAGATTACATATGTATTGGAAAAAAAAAGGAAGGAAGGGAGCTAAAAGGAGGGGAAATGCCAAAATATAAATAGTAATTATTAAGAATTGGATTTTTGTTTTATTTTCCAGTTTCCACAATGAGCATATATTAATTTTATATGAAATTATTTTGCAAAGATAATAAAGGAGGATAATTCAAATGAAGGGAAAATTAGATCAGTGACGATGCTTATTAAATTGCTAGCTTTAACATTTTTTAAATGTGAAGAACATAGATGTCTGTATGAAAGGACACTTTTAAATAAATTATAGAGCAGCCACTCGAAAGAATAGGATGAGATGTTAAAAATGATCATTTTTAAGGCTTCATAGCAACATTGGGAAAATATTTGTTTTAATAAGTAGAACAATAGTAAATTGCCTTTATATTATGATTTGACTAAAAATGGCTAAAATTAAACCTTTACTGTGATTATAATTTTTAAAAGTTACTAAAAATTCCTGTGGCCCATGGACGTGAATTAGAAAGTAAACTGATAATGGGATTGATTTTGTGAGAGTTTTTTATTTTTATTTCTGTTAATGCTGCAAAAATATGTTTTATATAATAATTCTTTTTCTAAATTAATGAGGAGAAGATAAACCAGAGTTAAAGCAGAGCTAAAAATACTCTTAGCCTTTCAGACAGTAGAAAGTGGTAATAATATAATGTGTGTAAAATGTCTACTCTGTGCCTGACACAAATGATACCAGATATTCCTTTTGGAAAGAGTGGTATGCAAACTAGTTTTCCACATTTACGTTATGAATTTCATTCTGTCTGTCCTCCAGCTTGCTTAGAAGATTGAAAAGCGCAGAAATTTTCAGTGAGCCATTTAGATAGATACCCTTAGGTAGGTAAGAGCTGCACTCTGTTCTCACATCCTTGGTGTGTCCTTTGTTTCAGGTCGATGCCATGTACACAAATGTCAGAGTGACTAATATTTGCTCCGACGGCACACTCTACTGCCAGGTGCCTTGTAAGGGTTTGAACAAGCTCAACGACCTTCTGCATAAGATAGAGGAATACTTTCATTGCAAGGTATGGCCAAGCAGCATCCACCTCTAAGATGAGTCCTAACATTGCAAACAAGAGGAGTCACTAAATTGTACATGTGTAGTAAGTTTTGTATATTTTAAGGTAGACTCTCTAAAATAGAGGGTAAGAGCCCCAGACTTCAGAATTTAAAACAAAAATAAAAATCCCCACTAGTTTCTTCATGGTAAAATGAGGATAATAATAGTGAGTACCCACAGGATTGTTATGAGGACTAGTCACAAGGCTGCTTATTATTAGCACAGGGCCTGGCACACAGAAAGTGTGCAACAACCGGTAGATTTGTCATTCACAAGGTGCAGTTGATGAGCCTACAGTGCAGCTGCCTGTGACTGTCTGCTCGAGCAGCTGGCTCCTCTGCCTGGGCAAAGACGGAACCATGGAATTTAGAAGGAGAATAAAACTTCCGAGGCATCACTCTCCAACCTCTTTATGGTCCCCGAGAGAACCTGCGCCTTGGAAAATGTGGTTCTGCAGTTTACATTTATTAGTAATCTCTTTTCCCTTTAATTCTAGTATTTTCTGAATCAGGATCTGTAGAGGTTTTGTTTTAAGGTCCTAAAGGGATTTCCTTACCTCCATTTGGACATTATAGTTGTAATCCACAATATGCTGTGGTTTCCAAGTGACTAAACTCTGATGCCGCTTCATCTCTGACCCCCTCACCTGGAAGTGAACCCTTGCCTCTGACCTACAGAGCACCCCGAGTGCCTCATGACACTTGTATGCAGCATTGTTTTAGCTGTTCGGGTATTTGTTTGCTTTACTAGAGTATAGGCTCCTGAGGGCAGAGACTGAGCCTCACCAGCTTCTGGTAAGTATCTAATTCATTTAGGTACTGTAGTAACTTATCTAGTGTCTTACATAAAATAGGTATTCCAAAATAGTTGCTGAAGTGGATTAAACTTGTATTTAGACTACAGCCTAGAATCGAGATGTTAGATCTATAGCTTTACCTCTTTCTGTTACAGATGTCTTAGCTTGTATCTCAAGGTCATTACTGAAGTTTGATTTGCTGATCTAGCCTAGAGAAATCTGAGACATCCAGAGGGTGACTGTAGTTACTCATTTGCCTGCATGTGCTTATAATCTATAATGGTGAAAAGCACTCTTGATAGTTCTTAGTGCCCTGGAAACTCAAGTGGAAGGAGACATTGCCTGTGGGAAGAGTAGAAACATTCACCCTGAAGGAAAGAGGCAATGGCAGGTCCCCCATTTCAAGCTACAGCAGAGGAGGAGGATGAAAATATTGAACAACATTGAACTGGCACTGATATCCATATTTGTGTTGATAACGTTTCTTTTGTTTTGGATTAAAATCTTATCTTTGAATCTTGAATGTTAAAAGATGAAAAGAGGAGGCCTTATGAACTGCTAGCCTAACTGCTTCCCTTTCATACAGGCTGTTCATTTTATCGGATTCATCTCCCCTCTTTGTGTTTAACTGATGGTGCCTGAGCCTGGATGAATTATACTGACCTCCATGCTAACATTTTTAGACATTTTAACAAGGCTGATTTATGAGCCATGTGCAAGGAAGAAGGGTAGATGGCTGCCACCAACATATGAGAAACAAGGCAGAAGCCCTACAACCCCTGTACATGTGCTGCGTCCACTGTAGCACATACCTCGCCGAAAGTCTGATCACGTACGGGTGAAGCAGTTTGCCTGTGCCACAGCGGTGTTTTTCTCATGGTGTAGCAACGTGCTCTTTGCTGAGAATAATAAGTGTCATGCGTTTCTGTTTTGCAGCACATGACCTCTGAGTACTTCGTTTCATTACCCTTCTGTGGGAAAATCTGCCTCTTCCATTGCAAAGGAAAATGGTTACGAGTAGAGGTAAAATCAGTCACTTGACTTTTTTTAAACTTAAGATGAAATATTTCAGACATATAAATGAGGTTTTTAAAAAATGGAGTAAGCATCCATATACTCATCACCAGTTTAAGAAATAAAACATGATACATAAAACCAATATACAGTTGATGCTCCCTGTCTGCAGCCCTTTCTTTTACTCCCACCCCTGGGGGAGCTACCAGCTGAATTTGGTGTTTCTCCTTCCTATTCACTACTCTAGACTTTTACTATATTTGTGTCTATACACACATACTTTTACTATCTGTATATTTCAATATAGAGATACTTAAAATGTAGAAGTGAATAGTATATATAATATTTATAGTAAAAACATGAATAAAGTATAACTAAATGAATGAATGTCTTAAAAATTTACACAAATTGTAAGATGTATTGATTCTTCTATAACATGCTTTTTCATTCATTATGTTTGTGATGTAATCTGTTTTCCCTGCTGTATGCTGTAACAGTGTATGAATATGCCAACATTATCACTCCATTTTTCTGACAATGGATATTTAGATTGTGTCGAATTTTTTGCTATAAACAGCACTACCGTGAACCTTCCTGTGCATATCTCCCAGGGTACATATGTAGGAGTGGAATTTCTGGGCATAGGGAATGCCTAATTGCTCTCCAGAGTCACCCCTCCCTCGAGGGGTAGCCCTTTGAGTGTTCTGGCTTCTTGGGGGCATCTCATGTCCTCCCTCACCCCTGCCCAGGATGGCTTGGGTTTCAGTGTTCACATATTCCTCTATTTCCAGGGCCTAATAATTGTTTTATTTTCTTACAAGCTCAGTTATGAATTTGCAAGGAGGTTTGTTATATTTTGTCATAAATCTCTGTACCTTTTTCAAAGGTAGGTTTTGGATTTTTGTGGTTTCTTTCTTTTCTTCGTCGTCTTCTTTTTTTTTTTTTTTTTTTTTTTTTTTTTTTCCCAGTTTTTTAAATTTGAAATTTTGGCTTTTTTTTTTTTTTTTTTTCCACAGTGGTGCTTAACCTAGGTGCAAAGACCTCTGCTTACAGGGAGCGCCTGGACCCCTCCCCAACAATTGTATGCAAATTATGTGTGTGTGTGTGTATTATGTATTTTGGAGGGAAAGTATTCATAATCTTCTTAAGATTCTCAAAGAAACCAACCCTAAGTAAGAATCATTGCTTTATTGAGTTTTATTACTGCATAGCAGCATTGTGATAACTTAATTGTACTGATTTTCCCTTTATTTAAGTAAATCTTGGTCATGGCCACTTTAATGAAAGCATCAGTTTTGAAATAATTATTGTCAATGTGAATGTGTGTCAGAAAGTTGAGATCTGGAGTTATATGACTAAGATTTGGGTGCTTAGCTATAAACTTCAAAACGTGATTTGTTAAAAAGAACACGACATTATCTGAATTTTAAAGCTCTGTGCTGTTTAGTGTATAATATATAAATGCACAAATACTTAATTTTTTAACCTTTTATTTTGAAGTAATTTCAGACTTTTAGAAAGTTGCAAAAATATTTTAAGGAGTTCCCATATGCCCTTTACCCACCATCTCCAATTGTTAACGTCTTACATAACGATTATCAAAATCAGGAAATTAACATTGGTACAATATTATTAACTAATCTGCAGAACATACTGACATTTCCCAGATTGTCCTCCATATGTCCTTTTTCTGGTCCAGGATCCCAAGATGTATTTAGTTGTCATGTCTTCTTAGTTTCCTCCAACCTGGCAGTTGCTCAGTCTTTGTTGTTTGTGGCCTCTTGAAGAGTAGCAGTGTTTTGTAGAGTGTCTCTCAACTTGAGTTTCTCCGTGTGTGGAATCAGGCTATGCCTTTTTGGCAAAAATACCTTCTCAGTGTGTGCTCAAATACTTTAGATTAATATCTAGTATTATTTGTATTACTGTCAAGTTGTGTATTATCTACTTTTGAGGTAGCAAAAGTGTTCATTCTCTTAGTGATGCATAGAAAGTTAAGGAAAGAAAGATGATTAATGAAAAGCAGATCCTGTGTTTAAGTGATGTATTTGCTCTTGACATTGTAACTTGTCTAAACTTGTCTAAACTATAGTGCCTATACATTCTGAACTTATTCTGTAAGTCCAACCAACTTTATTCAGTGCAGTGGCCACTACTATCCCTGTTTCCCTGTAGAAGTGGTCTGCATTCACTCTGCACCATCTTCCAGTCAGTCCTCAGTCACTGCCACATGACTTCTGCCCACACTCCATCACAGAGCCTGTTCTTGTGAACAGCGTCTTAATTTTGCAGTTGTATTAGTATCTTCCAGGTCTTGCGTACCAGACCTCTTTGCTGCATCGAACAGTGTTGAAACTTGAAATTCTCTTCTCACTGGGCTACCATGTTATCAAATCCTAATTTTCCTCATGATGGTCTAATAATTCCTTCTCTTATTTTTCACCCAAACCTCCTTCCACCCCCACTTCTGAAATGTCAGTGTCCCTAAGTCCTGTCCAGGCTCATCACTCTTCTCGGCCTCTGCATCCTTCTAGGTAATCCTATCTCATAGTTTCAGGTACCATTTTGGCCCTAATGACTCCCAAATTTGTTTTCCAGTCCTTGATGGGCTGCAGATTTGAGCAAAAAGCCAGCCTAATTGTCCATCTCACAAACTCTTTTAAGTTCTACATGTCTGAAACCAAAATTATCTTTCCCCATCCTTACCTTTCTCCCTTATCTCTATTTTAGTGGTACCTCCATTCATGCAGCCATGCAGGCTGTTTCTTAAGAGTTATCTTTGACTCCTGCATCTTCCTCAGCCCCAAGTGCAACTAATCACTGAACACTGCTGATTTTACAACTTTGTTAATTCTTGCCTGGAACACCGCAGTACCACACCAACTGGTTCCTCTGCCTTCACTCCTGTCTTCCTCTAGTCAAGCTCCGTACCACTAAGAGTAGCAACCCAAAATGCAAATAATTATACATCCAACTTATGACGAGACTTACTGTTTCTATGACACTAAATGCTTTTTTAAACATGACTGATCTCATTTCATGTTCACAAAACCCTGTTATCCCTGTTCTTACTGATGAGGAAAGTCATCCAGCTAAAAAGTGGGAGAGCTGAGATTTAAAACCAAATCTATCTGATCCTAAAGCCCTCACCAGCAATTTTAGAAAGCTGACCATCTCATTCTTCTACTTAAGGCTTGACATTGGCTTCTCATCTACAGGGTAAAGTCTTAGTTCTTGAAGGCATGATACCTGCTTCTCTTAGACCTTGCCTTTGCCTGTCTCCCAGCCTCACCTCTTGCCTTGCCCGGCCTCTCATTTTATGCTCTAACGTAACCAAAATGCTTGTAGGCCCCACACGTAAGAAGTATGTGTGTGCCTTTGCCCATCCTCTCCCCTCTATTTGAAATGTCCAGATTTGCCCCTAACTGGACTCCTACCAACCTGGTTTACTCCCATTCATCATTTAAGGTGCAGCTCTGAAAGGACATAAATTTGTGAAATTTATGAAATTTCAGTTTGTGAAAAAGGAAATACAAATGCCCAGTAAATATGATTATTTCTTAAAGTAACAAATTTGTGTAAACAAATTTACACAACTTAAATTATCCAGCCAAAGTGATTTGATAGATAAGTCACAATGTATGTATATGATAGACTTAAATAACATTAAAATGACATAGAAGACAAATTACATGAAATATTTTTATGAGACACTGAGTGGAAAGCAGTCAACTACGAAATAGTATCTACAAATATTTTGTAATTCTTGTAAATCTAATCTTTTGTGAATCATGGGTAAAAGACTAGAAGGATAATTGTAACCTATAGTAGATTACAAGTGATTTTTATATATTTAAGTATATAAATTTTCTACAGTGGAGGCATTTTACTAAAATAAGAAGAAAAAAAAAGTAAATTTTTAAAGAAAAGTACCAGTTCTAGGCATTCCCTCCTCCTGAAAGCTTGCCCTAACACCTGCTTCCTGCTGGGTCAGGTACCCACCCTCTGTGTTCTCACAGTACCCCAAGCGCAACTTCATTATTGCCTTTACTACATTATAGTATGGTTATGTATTTGTGTCATCTCTCATGGCACTAGGAGCTCTTTGAGAAGGGGAAGTATATCTTTGCAGCCTAGTTATGCCTGGATATAACAAGCATTCAACAGATACCATCCATACCAATATATATGTTCAGTATGTATGTTTGAATAAACAAATACATTTTAAAATATTCCTCCATGGGACTGTTTGTGTTTATCATGTCTTAGATTTAAAAATTTATGCTATTATATTAATCAAGCATTCTCTCGGGTAGTAGAAAAAGGCTTCACTTCTGGCGAATCTGACTTCCAAGACGAAAGTGGCCCAGTTCTCAACAGTCATCATACCGAAGGCACCACCACGCTTAGGTAGCAGTTAGTGCAGTTGTAGGCGTGAGATCTCAGCCCAGATAACCACCTCCATGGGGCTATATTTGGCCACTGTAAATATTTAACAATGGCAAGTGTCACAATGGCATTTTAGGGGCATATTAGGGGAGATTGTGGCATTTAAAGGTGCATCCAGAATCTTACATTGTGTTCTTGCCATTTGGCCACAGGTAGGTAATTGTTGCTTTGATTCAGTGTGTAACTTACCCATTTTTTTTTTAAACATCTTTATTGGAGTATAATTGCTTTACAATGGTGTGTTAGTTTCTGCTGTATAACAAAGTGAATCAGTTATACATATACATATATCCCCATATCTCTTCCCTATTGCATCTCCCTCCCTCCCACCCTCCCTATCCCACCCCCCTAGGTGGTCACAAGGCACTGAGCTGATCTCCCTGTGCTATGCGGCTGCTTCCCACTAGCTATCTATTTTACGTTTGATAGTGTATATATGTCCATGCCACTCTCTCACTTTGTCCCAGCTTACCCTTCCCCCTGCCCGTATCCTCAAGTCCATTCTCTAGTAGGTCTGCATCTTTATTCCCGTCTTGCCCCTAGGTTTTTCTGACCATTTTTTTTCTTTCTTTTTTTTTAGATTCCATATATATGTGTTAGCATACAGTATTTGTTTTTCTCTCTCTGACTTACTTCACTCTGTATGACAGTCTCTAGGTCCATCCACCTCACTACAAATAACTCAGTTTTGTTCCTTTTTATGGCTGAGTAATATTCCATTGTATATATGTGCCACATCTTCTTTATCCATTCATCTGTTGATGGACACTTAGGTTGCTTCCATGTCCTGGCTATTGTAAATAGTGCTGCAATGAACATTGGGGTGCATGTGTCTTTTTGAATTATGGTTTTCTCTGGGTATATGCCCAGTAGTGGGATTGCTGGGTCATATGGTAATTCTACTTTTAGTTCTTTAAGGAACCTCCATACTGTTCTCCATAGTGGCTGTATCAATTTACATTCCCACCAACAGTGCAAGAGGGTTCCCTTTTCTCCACACCCTCTCCAGCATTTGTTGTTTGTAGATTTTTTGATGATGGCCATTCTGACCGGTGTGAGATGATATCTCATTGTAGTTTTGATTTGCATTTCTCTAATGATTAATGATGTTCCCATTTTTGACAAATGACACAAAGTATCATTGGGCTTTCTGACTAAGCTATAAAATACCAAAATGTGTCATGTTTTAAAAATACATAGTATTGGGACCTCCCTGGTGGCGCAGTGGTTAAGAATTCGCCTGCCAATGCAGGGGACACGGGTTCAAGCCCTGGTCCAGGAAGATCCCACATGCCGCAGAGCGTCTAAGCCCGTGCACCACAACTACTGAGCCTGGGCTCTAGAACCCACAAGCTGCAACTACTGAGCCCGCACTCTAGAGCCCTCAAGCCACAACTACTTAGTGCGCACACCTAGAGCCCATGCTCCGCAACAAGAGAAGCCACCGCAATGAGATGCCCGCGCACTGCAACGAAGAGTAGCCCCCACTCGCCACAACTAGAGGAAGCCTGCCTGCAGCAACGAAGACCCAACGTAGCCAAAAATAAATTAATTAATTTTAAAAAAAGACCAAGTTTAAATGTAAAAAACAAAAACACATAATATTTACCTACTACAAGTAAAATTCTGTCTCTGAATTCTCTCTATTATTTCCTCATTGCTAAGACACAGTAGTTTTTTTTTTTCCTCACATCCTAATATTTTGGAGAACAGACTGTATCTTACGATCAGCAGTATATAATAATGTATCAAATTGTTTTACAATCATTAGTATCCTAGAATTGAAAACATAGTAATTATTACTATATTTATGAATTAACAGCAAGATGTTGAAATCAATTCTACTATAAAAATATCTATTTGGTAAATAAGTACATTTTAAAATAAGAGAAAATTCAATCAGCACTGATAGTTTTTGTTGCTTTTTATATGCATTTTAGAGCTGTACAAAATGTAATTGCACAGAAGCATTGTGGCCTTTTGGATATGCTAATAAATCAGCCAACACTTGTCTCATTGCAGATTACGAATGTTCACAGCAGCCGGGCTCTTGATGTTCAATTCCTGGACTCTGGCACTGTGACGTCTGTGAAAGTGTCCGAGCTCAGGGAAATTCCCCCTCGGTTTCTCCAAGAAATGATTGCAGTACCACCTCAGGTACTATATGTTACAAGCCTAGGAGATTGGCTGAAAGGGATTTGGATGTGTTCATAATCACATTGTGAGATGCTCTCTCAGTTTTTGATGATGATTGAGTTTAACAAAATTGGAAATGATCCAAATGGTGGCTCACGTAGACAAGAAGACCAGTGAGACTTACAGAATATTGTTTGATAAATGTTTGTTTTCAAGCATGTTGAGTCATCAGGCTATATTGTCCAGTTAGAGGTTCCACTTTAATAATTAGATGCCAGTGCTGGCTTCTACACGGTTTCAGGATATTATATGTAAATATTTACTTCCAGAGTTCTTAATTTAATTAGGTAACCATTCTCTTCGGATATATGTTTATATTTAACCTTCTCCTCATAGATTTTAGTGAAAAGATTAACTTCAGTCTATCCTTCCTCTCTTGATAAAAATTCAAGATGATAAGAAGTTTGAATTATTTTGAATTAATTAAAATTATTAATAGCTATTTCCTACTTAGGAGAAGTAGAGTTTGTACAGAAATCCATCATGCTTTGAAAATAAAATTGTTCAACATTCTATAATTTCAAGGGGCCCCTTGACCTATATTTACCAGAAGATTTCTTATGTATCAAAACTCAGTGAATAAAAAGTACTTGACCATAATTAGCATGGCTTTTATAATTTCTCTCACTGCAGTCACTGTTGCCTTTCCTAAAATGACTATTACAGAGAAGCTGTTTAACTTGAGTTCAAGCCAATTTTCAGAATCACATTTTTTCTTATTGCTGCTCAGCATAATATTGAAAATTGTTAGACCTTTAAGTGCTTTCACTTGATAACACCTCTGGCCTCTGTACCCCTTGTTAGAACATCCATCTAGGGCCAGCCTTACCTAGAAAAGGTTTCCAGGGCTGGAGGAGATGGGTGATCTGTCCCACTGCTTCTGACTGTCTGAAAATTACACAGGCGTACTTTCTTGGTAAAAGCCACTCTAATTTTTTCTATTAATCTTATCTGGATTTTTTATTTGATAGATGCGAAGTTGGGGGAACCTTTAAAACAAGCTAGGGCAAGCCTCTGGCTAACAGCATCTCCCCAAGAGGTTCAGAGTAGCAAACTGATGGCCTGTTGGCCAAGGCTGACCCATGAATATTGGGTCTGGGCCCTTGGCTCGTATAGTGTTTTAAAATGTGAATTAGTTGTCTGCTTCTAGCTTCTCTTGACCAACTAGAAAACATGACTCTATTGAGCAGTCCCCTTTATGGCACAGTGCTCTGTGGGAGCTTGGGAAGTGACGTTCTCCTCTGCAGGGCTTGTGCTCTCCAGTGCGCAGGCCCCAGCTGGCCCGCCTCACTCCCTCTTTGCCCACCTGGCACCTGCACTAGTAGAGTCTGCTCTCTTTGCTCTAAGTGACCTCCTCCCCACCCAGAAAGGTACCTCATGCAGGGGGCACAGTGGGAGACTTGGAGCCCCCAAGGATGAAGGGAGGGTGTACGACAGGGAGCTTGGGGCTCAGAGAGGAAAGAAGAAATCTAGGAATCGTGGAAGTAAGTTGCATCTCCTGCATAAAATTGCCTCCATCAATTCAAAGGCTCCCATGAGACTGGAGGGAGTCCCTGGGGTTACCTTTTCCTCCCTGATGTAGCCATTCTGCAGAAGCTTGTGCAGTGATGGTGGGAGGTAAAAAGCATCAGGGAAAATGAGGCTTTTAGGTGTCACTGGGTTTTAGTTTTTCTTTCCCTGCTTAATTCTCATTACAACCTCCTTCAAAAGGTAAGTACAAATGCCTGGGGTACTCAGCAAATGCTTCATTCAGCCGGAAGCCTCCACAGAGATTTTTACAACAGGAGTCAGATTTCATCCAAATGACATTTCATTTTTTTTTTAGTTGGGCATAAAGGGAAGACCTAGATATAAGTCCCAATCTTGTCTTCACGACTTTGTGATCTTACACAGGTTAGTATCTCTGAGTCTGTTTCACCGTCTGTAAAATGAGATCACAACACTGGCCTGCCATGCAGAAGTATTGTAGGGTGAGAAGTATGTGAAGTGCCTGGTATAACCCTGGTTCATGATAGGAGTAAAGACAATGGTAGTAATATAAATAGATCAGGAACATAGCAGATGCTCCAGCCCGAGAACTGTGATTGTCATTATTAGCTATTGCTGTTGCTTGCTCTCTATCTTGGCAACATTTGACTTGTAGGAAAATAATATTGACACTACTCATAAGTACCTATTTTAAGATGGCGTGTCCTCTTTTCCGTTGTGTTTTCTTTTCAGGCTATAAAGTGCTGTTTAGCAGATCTTCCACAGTCTATTGGCATGTGGACACCAGATGCTGTGCTTTGGCTAAGAGATTCTGTTTTGAATTGCTCAGACTGTAGCATTAAGGTTAGTTATCTTATTGGTCTTGATAAAAGGGGGCTGTCAGCCAGAAGGACTCACTTTTTTTTTTCCCCACTTGTTTTTGTGAAAGAATTTTATCTTACTGTAAACTGATGCTTTTACCTCCGACACACTTTTATAGTCAGGAGGTTGGTTACATGTGTAGCTATAAGATATCTGGTGGTTTAATTTTTATTTAAGAATTTATCCTATATCTCCAGTGTTACTTTTAAACCCTTTATATAATTTTTTGATTATTAATAAGGTAGCAGGTAGTTCTGTGCTCCTATTTTGCTCCATGATAAGGAGTTAAGTCTGCAACAGAGGACCATGTATCTCTTGATAAATGTTTCTAAAGACCATTTAAATAAGTCCGGTATTTCTTTCTTTTATCCCTAAAGTAAAATGGATTATAAACAAATATTTGCTTGTAATCTTGGTTTTTGTCTCTTCCTAAAACTTATTTAAACTGCTTTATTTCTTTCACTAGCGTGTTTCTTTTTCACACTCTTGCATCTTCATATCAAAAACACTGCTCATATTTCCAAGAATAGAAATGTAAGATAATATTTCTCTATTTTAACTGATGTAAATAGTGTTATCATTTTATATAAGTATTTAACAATGTTAGCACTGAAATGTCCTTGAGAAATATCTTCGTGAAGACCTCTCACTTATTCGAGCCCACACTGATTTTCCTATCTTCATTCTCCTCTAGGGTTTGTCATGTGCAATCACACAGTTATATACCATTTTATATTCTTCAATTGCCACATGAGTATTGTTTTCTCAGCTACATTTTCAGCTCCTAAAGCCAGGGTATTGGGTAGTCAATAAAAATCTTTTTAATGGTTGATTTTTGAAACGGTGTTTCTGTACCATAAATATCAAAATGAATTAGCAGTCAGTACTTCATTAGCCCTCCAAAGAATGAATTTAAATAGACTCCTCTTGCTAGGAGAAAAGCTTTTAAAGTAAATTACTTTAGAAGGATTGCCTTGCTGGTGTCTCCTTGTCTTCATGCCTGTGTTCCTGCCTTTCATTTCTAGCCCAATTTGGTAAAAGATAGATGTGGCTAGAAGTGTCTCATTTTTGTTATTCCTGAGATAAACCAGAGGAGCTGATGAGAAGAATTAACAGTCACCCAGCCCTTTGGGACACACAGTCCAGTTATCAACGTGTGGTGCTCCCATACAGACATTCACCCCTCTGACAGAAAAAGGTAGCCAGGTAATCAGAGGTCTCCTGGGCGAAAGGTGCAAGATGGTGACTATAATTTTGGCCTATTCAGTGGAGCTTTCTTCCTCTTTTTCTCCCAAGGTCCCTCTCCTCTCATGTAACTGGGGGAAAGGGAGAGGAGTGAGAGCAGATATTAGGACCAAACAAGGACTTTGGACCAAAGATCCCAAAGGGTATGGTGAAGGTCAAAGCTTTTTCTTTCCCTTCCCTGTCTGAGAGAACACCAGCATTAAGCAGAATTCTTACAGGACATTTTGCCATTTTTATTATTTTTTATTGTTGAAGTTGGATGATGAGCACGTGGGGGTTCATTGGGTTACTCTTTCTTGAGTGTTTTAACATGTCATTAATATAAAAAAATTAATCATGATATATAGAATCACTTCCTCTCAGTGATAATGACCTCTAGCCAGTCATAGATATTCTCAGTTTTTAGAGGTTAGTAAATTTTTCATTTCCACAAGCTTGCCACTGGTTTCTAGACTACTTGGACCTACGAGCTTATTCATTGCTACAGCTGTGCTAGATAATTCATCTGACCTCAAATAAAATGATTTTAGCAAGTTGGGTTCTTTGCAAAATGCGGTTTTATAATATTTAAAGTTAATATTATAACCATCTCAGAATTCAGCGTGAACTTGGATTTCTTTAAGTTGGTTTTGTGTGTTTTCCAAAGGTGACAAAAGTGGATGAAACCAGAGGGATGGCACATATTTATTTATTTACCCCCAAGAACTTCCCCGACCCTCACCGCAGTATCAATCGCCAGATCACAAACGCAGACTTGTGGAAGCATCAGAAGGATGTGTTTCTGAGTGCCATATCCAGCGGAGCTAGCTCCCCCAACAGCAAGAGTGCGAACACCTCCATTGTGGGCAACACTGGAGAGAATTTCAGAAAGAGCCTCTCGGATATCCTCAAAAAGTCGTTGGTAGACCATACTAGCTCTTTCTCCATGGAGGAGCTGCCACCTCCTGTCCACTTGTCCAAGCCAGGGGAACACATGGATGTGTACGTGCCAGTGGCCTGTCACCCGGGCTACTTTGTCGTCCAGCCGTGGCAAGAGATACATAAGCTGGAAGTTCTGATGGAAGAGATGATTCTTTATTACAGTGTGTCTGAGGAGCGCCATGTGGCAGTGGAGAAAGACCAAGTGTATGCTGCAAAAGTGGAAAATAAGTAGGTCCTTGGACAGACAGAGCCTTTTATTCTCCTCCTAAGAAAAACGTGTAGAATGATACCAAGAGTCCTTAATCCCTGCAGGGGGACTTGGAACTGCACAAATGGGAATTTTGAATGTGAAATGAGACCAGTGAATTGTGCAATTTTCTAATATTTAAAATGATGCCATTTATCTAAAAATCTAATGACCCTAGTGCTGTTAAAAACCTCATTATATCTAAAGTGAATGTTTAAATATTTTTTCTACTTTCCTATGAGAAAAATATTTTTTTATTTAAGAAATAATGTCTTTTATTTAATGACTTTCTAAATTTTAAAAATAAAATGTTTAGGGGCTTCCCTGGTGGCGCGGTGGTTGGGGGTCCGCCTGCCGATGCAGGGGACGCGGGTTCGTGCCCCGGTCCGGGAGGATCCCACCTGCCGCGGAGCGGCTGGGCCCGTGAGCCATGGCCGCTGAGCCTGCGCGTCTAGAGCCTGTGCTCTGCAACGGGAGAGGCCACAGCAGTGAGAGGCCCGCGTACCGCAAAAATAAATAAATAAATAAAATAAAATGTTTAGGGCTTCCCTGGTGGCGCAGTAGTTTAGAGTCTGCCTGCCGATGCTGGGGATGTGGATTCGTGCCCCGGTCCGGGAAGATCCCACATGCCGCGGAGCTGCTAGGCCCGTGAGCCATGGCCACTGAGCCTGTGCGTCCGGAGCCTGTGCTCCGCGACGGGAGAGGCCACAACAGTGAGAGGCCCGCGTACCGCAAAAAAAAAAAAAAAAAAAAAGTATAAGAAAACAAAGTCCGTCAACCAACATAAACCCTTGTTAAAAGTTAAACTTTTTCACTTAACATAATTCTGTGAACACTTTTCCATGTGATGAGATTTCTTCATAAACATTTTAATGGCTAAATATTCCATCATATAGAGAAATCATAATTTACTTATCACTTTCTTTTGTAGGTTTTTTTCTCCCAGATTTTTCACTGTTACAAATAATGTTGAACTTAAATCTTTGTTCGGCTCTCTGATTATGTATTTATGAGATAGATTCCTAGAAGAGAAGTCACTTGTTTAAAGATTACAGGATTTTTGATATATGCAGTCAGTTTCTTTCTAGAGAGCTTGTGGCACCCTTTATAAGGTGCAACAGTGCCTATTTCACTGCTCTTTGGCCTTTGGACAGTGAGAATCATAATTCCTTACATTTGTTTTAGCACTTTCAGTCTGTTTTCTCACGTTTGCACATTTGGATCCACACTCTCCTCTCCTGAAGCCCCCAGGATGTGCTGGTTCCAACCCAAGGAAGCCCAAGTTCCTCAAGCTATACACTCACTCCGGGAAGCCCTGGACAATGGCACAAGCTCCCCGCTCCCCCTTCCCTTTGCCAGCTTTCTTAGGGGAAATGTGCCAGCTTATTTGACAATGCTGAACAAAAAGAACAATCTCTCCCCCTACCCTCCCTGTCCCAACACACAGACATACATACACACCCCCCAAAACTCAACTTGAAAGGTCAACTGCTTATTTTTTTTCTATAAAATGCTTTCATTCATTCTTTGTTTGTTTGTTTTGCGGTACGTGGGCCTCTCCCTGCTGTGGCCTCTCCCTGCTGTGGCCTCTCCCGTTGCAGAGCACAGGCTCCGGACACGCAGGCTCAGCGGCCATGGCTCACGGGCCCAGCCGCTCCGCGGCATGTGGGATCTTCCCGGACCGGGGCACGCACCCGTGTCCCCTGCATCGGCAGGCGGACTCTCAACCACTGCGCCACCAGGGAAGCCCCTCATTCATTCTTAAGATAGCAAGTACAGGCATTTATAAAATTTTGTTATTTTTATGGGAGGAAAAAAACTAATTTTCAACACTTAAAAGTGAAAAGTATAATAGCTCTCATTCTAAAAAGCATTCAACTTATATGTCATAAGCTTTTCATCTTTAAAAAATATTTTTACTATGTCATGTTATTTACAATCATAAGCATAAATGGGTTCCAATTTGCCTCATCAGAACTCTTTGTTATTGGATAGTTTAATCTCAGTTAAAGCCAAGCTAATGCTAACCCTTACCTGAGGAGCAGATTAATGATGATTAGTGGTGGGGAGGTGCCACTTGGAGGGAAGGATCATGTGAAGATCTCTGAACACCGGAGATCTGTAGTGTGGGACTTCAGACTCCACCCCTACTCCCCCATGGATTGAACAGTTCTGCCTCAGGACTCTGGGGCTTTAATCAGTTAATTTGTCCCAGATAATCAAGGGATGTCTTATATATGGGAACAGATTATCTGATATTTTTTGAAACTTTATGAACTGAATCAATGTAAAGTGTTCAGAGCTTCTGTCTTGCTTACAACCCAGGACTATTTACTAAACCTTGTTCCCAGCTCTGGTAAGTTAAGATTTAGGAATTTCAGGTACAGTTTTGATTTACAGTGATTTCCAAATCTATCCCAATTTAAGAATAACCTGGGCAGCCTATTAAAAATGCAGATTCCCCTTCCTCACCCCAGGCCTCCTGAGTCAGAATCTCTGGCAGTAGAACCCCAGAATCTGTGTTTTAAGTAAACTCTCCAGGTGATCCACATGTAGCCTTGCACTGAAATTGGTAATGTCGTCAAAACTGAAGCCTTTATTTAAGCTCTTAGTTTTGAAAGTTGAAAGCTAAATAGAAATGCAACACATAGGTTTCCTGATGGTTCTCTCCTCACAGCTCTGTACCTCTTATTTATAGACTAAAAGCACAGACCATCAGTCATTTGCCTTGTACAGTTTAAAGACAGTGATATTGGTGGAAACCAAATGTTTTTATCTCCTTTTACACTTATATGAATTAGCAACCTGCACCATACTGGCATTTCCACATATGGAAATTTCTCTTCAAATTAATCTAAAGTTCTTATTTGCACAGCTTATCTTCATTTTAAGAATACTTATAATAATGGCTGCCATTTGCCAACTGCCTGTTATATGCCAAATTAATGTGTTAGGCACTTCATATGTATTATTTCTGCAAGTAAATTAAAACTAAACATTACACATGAGATAATTGAGGCACAGAGAGGCTAAATAAAGAGCCCAGAGTTAACATGACTGAAAAATGGCTCAGTGGGACTCCAGCTCAGGTCTGTTTGGCCCCCAAAGGTCAGGTCTGTTTGGCCCCCAAAGGTCAGGTCTGTTTGGCCCTCAGGTCATGTACTTATTATGATACCTTTCTGTGTCCCTGTTGTCTTTGTGATTCATGGGTAATTGCTTGCTTCACTTTGGGCTTATCTGAAGGTTTCTAGAGTTCCTCCCAGAACCCCCCAATTATATACAGTGTTTGAAGTTGGCCTCTTTGTAGCTTTTTTTTTTTAAATAAGTTTATTTTATTTATTTTTGGCTGCACTGGGTGTTTGTTGCTGCACATGGGCTTTCTATAATTGCGGTGAGCGGGGGCTACTCTTCGTTGCAGTGAGCAGGCTTCTTACTGCGGTGGCTTCTCATGTTGCAGAGCACGGGCTCTAGGCACGCGGGCCTCAGTAGCTGTGGCACGAGGGCTCAATAGTTGTGGCTCGCGGGCTCTGGAGCGCAGGCTCAGTAGTTGTGGCGCACGGGCTTAGTTGCTCCGCGGCACGTGGGATCTTCCTGGACCTGGGATCGAACCCGTGTCCCCTGCATTGGCAGGTGGATTCTGAACCACTACACCACCAGGGAAGTCCCGAAACGATTCTTATTAAAGATACAGAGCTCATTACCGAGTCCAGTGGCTTCTGTTAACTCAATCCTAGTTGACCTCCCTGTAACATGGGATGCTTTACACTACTTGGTTTCTGCAGCACCACTCTTTTCAGGACCTCCTGCTGCCACCTACCTTCTATTCCTCAGTCTCCTTTTACTGGGTAACCTTCCTTTGCCCTTTAAATTTTTGTGTTTCCCAGGATTCTGTCCTCACTTCACTTTTTTCCAAACATTCTCTGCTGAAGCATTCTCATCCTCTCTTATAGCTTCATAAACTACCTTTATTTTGATGACCTTCCCTCCTACCAACTCTAATCTGTATCTCCTGCTTCAGCCATTCTCCTGAGCTCCAGACCTTTGGTCCAAATACTACCTGGATAGCCCTAAGGTATCTTGCCTGGAAGTCCCTGAATTAATGCATTCTCCATACCTGGTCCCGCTTGCTTCTCTCTTTCCATCTTCCACACATGGACCTTGTCCCCAAAGTATGGCCATTTCCTGTCTCCCCGTCAAAGTGAAGGGATCTGCCAGCCTTGTCCTGATTGTGCTCTGTAGCACTGTTTCCTCCTGCTTAGTGGTAGTTTTCCTTTATTAGCTCCGTGAGGCCTGTAAAAGGGTATTGAGTGAACAAATTCCATCAAATGAGCCAGTGACAAAGCAGAGAATAGTAACCTTTGGAAAAGAAGAAGCAGTCTCTTTAAAAACTTCTACAACAGCATAGTTTTATATTTTAGTAAATAACATTTGTATTAATTTTCCTTTTTTATCAAAAAATGTTGCCCTTAAAGCAGGTGTTGACTTTGTGCGTTTTTTTCTTCCTTTTTACTCCAATGCACATCTAGGTGGTACAGGGTGCTTTTAAAAGGAATCCTGACCAATGGACTGGTGTCCGTGTATGAGCTGGACTATGGCAAGCACGAATTAGTCAACATAAGAAAAGTGCAGCCCCTGGTGGACATGTTCCGAAAGCTGCCGTTTCAAGCAGTCACAGCTCAACTAGCAGGTAACTTCTGGGGAATTTGGACTCATGACACAACAGTAGTATATCTTGTCGTTTTGTCCTGGGTACAGAATCATTGGCCTATTGATAATTTTTAATGATCTCTCAAGGTCATGCCCTTCCACTATATCTGTTTCTGTTTTTTCATATTCCTTTCTGTCTCTGGTTTCATGTATGAGTATTTTTCTAAAACTGTAATCTTCGTACAGGTACAGTATTGCATTCTGCTTTCACACTATTGCTTTTTGGGTGGTTGTTTGATGGTCCTGATAACAATTCTTAATAGCTGCAAAATATTCTGTTTAATCATTGTTTCCCTATTGTTGAACATTTAGGTTGTTTACACTTTTATTGTAGTATTGAGGGAAAAAACCCACAGCTACATATATTAGCCAAAACAAGCAGATGGAAACAATGAGACAAATAACCAACAGGAGAACATTGCGCGATTAAGATTTCATAATTTATTGCAGGAATTATAATGCATCTACGTAATGGACTTTCGCAATTATAAAACATTCCTGGCTCATAGAATATGACCATTTTCATGGCCAAACCAGTTTCCACTTGCATCGCAACTAACAACACACAAGTGTGTGATTTCACCACACTCACACCAGCCTGTTGACTGTCATAAAATCTGAGGAGCTGAGTTAATAGGTGTAGAGTGGTACTTCTTTATGATACTGTCTGATGAGATTTGTTTTATCTTCTGTGAAGGCAGTGCAGATATCTGTGTGCCCTCTACCAGTAGGTAGCATGGGTGCCTAGCTGAAACTCCACCCAGAGAGCTGTCGCCGTGAGCAGAGGGTGCGGAGGCCAAGAGGGCTGAGGGGTGCCGACACCTCCAGTTGTCTGGAGGTCCTGCTGTGCTGGGATAGGGCAAGTTATGACCACATGTGCAACCCTCATTCCTCACCCCCCGCTCACCCCATACACTTAGCAGTGGCAGAACTGACTTGATCTCAGAAATGAGAGAAATTATGTATATAAATTCTTCTTATTGACAGCGTTTATTGAAGATATATATATGTAGATAGATAGATAGGTAGAAAGAGACAGAGATTGCCTTATTTGAAGTATTTTCCAGTTTCTTTGTGTCTCCTACTAGAACTCAAAGGAAACTCCCATGGTAGACAGATATGAACCAAAAATGGCATCTTACACATGGCATGACTACCACTGATCTGCTTTGAACTCAAACTTCTAAATGGTTTCTTCAGAATTAATGGCTACATTTTTCATTTTCACTTTTTAACATTCAGGTTTTTCTAACAACACATTTTGTTAAACATGACAATCAAACGGCCCAGTGAAGGGGTCTCCATGAGGGAGGATCGCATGGCCCCATCATCCCCACCCCGGCTTCGTGGCCACAGTCACTGGTGTTCCCTGTGCAGGGGACTCTACAGCCGCTTCATTTCACTGAATTCGTGCCAGTGCTGGGAGGCTCAGGCTCTGTTACAGTCACTGAAGTAGCAGCTTATAGACAGTTCTAGGCTTCTCTCATGGGAAATTCTTAGTAATCAAAGAATTTAGCCCACTCACTACACCGAAAAGTCTTTTAAATTATATGTGAAACTCCCAGACCTTCATCACTATGGGGCATAATTTATATATCTAATCTAACATATGTGAACTTAATTTATGTTAGTTAATAATACTTCTTGAAAAATACATATTCTTGTCTCAGTTTTGTTTTAAAAGCTAATTCAGAATTCTCTAACTTGAGCTCTCAAGTTTAAAAGTCATGGGGATTTAGAAATGCATGGGACTTAAAATTCATCTGGTCCAACCACTTTATTTTACAAGAAGTAAGCTGAGGCCTGAGAAATCAACTGGTTTCCTCACGATCATACCATTTGATAGAGGAAGAGCTGGGAATAGTAACTGAGTCTCCAGACTTTCATTCCAGTGCTTTTACCATGGTGATGTATGTAATTTAAAATACTGTTGGGCTTCCCTGGTGGCGCAGTGGTTGAGAGTCCGCCTGCCGATGCAGGGGACACGGGTTCTGCCCTGGTCCGGGAAGATCCCACGTGCCACGGAGCTGCTGGGCCCGTGAGCCATGGCCGCTGAGCCTGCGCGTCCAGAGCCTGTGCTCCGCAACGGGAGAGGCCACAACAGTGAGAGGCCCCCGTACCACAAATAAAATAAAATAAAATAGAATACTGTTAAGTGTATTAATTCTTCTTCTTCTTCTTTTCTTTTTTTACTATATCTGGTTCATCAGGGAAAAAAATCTGTAAATAAGAGAAATGTCATTGATATTGATATTTCATTCTCCATCAGTCTATATCTACATATACTTTACGGAAATGGGCAGTCATTATTATAACTTCATTTTATATCACAGCATTAAATCTCAAATGAAATTTGTTTCTGTAAGTGAAGGTTTACAGAAATAACCCCATTCAGAATAGAAAAACTGTAAGCAAGACTGTTGTAAGATTCTTCAGCATCTGTTTTTCAGTTAGGCAAATCTAAGCTGGTGTGTTTAACTACTTTGGGACTATTTAAATAGTTTTCCATTATAACGGGTCAAAGAAAGGCTCATTTGACCCCTCATTGATCTGCGAACTCCCTTCCTCTTAGGAGTGAAGTGCAGCCAGTGGTCTGAGGAGGCTTCGATGGTGTTTCGAAATCACGTGGAGAAGAAACCTCTGGTGGCATTGGTGCAGACAGTTATAGAAAACACTAACCCTTGGGACCGGAAAGTAGTGGTCTATTTAGTGGACACGTCACTGCCAGACACAGATATCTGGATTCATGATTTTATGTCAGAGTATCTGGTAGAGCTTTCAAAAATCAATTAATCACTGCTTCTGAGACCCTGACAACTAATTCAGATTTTTTTTAGCAATAACAAAATGTAGTAGGCTTTAAAAAAAAAAATCTTACCTCTGCTACATGGCTCTGACTGCTGTGCGGGATTGAAAAGAATATGTTTGTGTTTGATGAAAGATATTTAACAAGTTTTGTTTTAACAGAGTTGACTTTTCAAAGAGAATTGCACTTGAATTATTACTATAATATTAGAATAAAATGTTTATCAATACAAAAACTGACTATCTTATCATTTCTTATGATCTTAAGGTGAAGAGTTTCCCTTTCTATTCATGTCGTCTTCCTTGTGGTGCTCGGTTCTTCTCCAGTTAGACTGAGAATTCCGTGACTTAACCCTACCCTGGGGTAGTGATGGGTCCCAAAGCAGGTGCTCACCACACCATGTGAAGTCTCTCCGGAGTCTTTAGCCCGTCAGCATTGCTAGTGGTGCTGCTGGAGGAACAGCCCAGGCAAACCAGCACGTCCTGATCACCCCAGATCACCCCAAATCTTGGGTGGCTTATTGCCCAGAGAGTCTGGACTGAAAACGCAGGCCTTTACAGTCTCCCTGCCCAACCTCCCTGTTTACTACTCCTTGCGCCAGCCACACTGGACCTTCCCAAACCCCTGCATGTTCATCTAGGACTACTGATACTCTAAAGGAAGCCTCACTTCCCTCCAGACCACTCTTATTCTTTTCCCTCAGACTGCAGCTCATTTTCTCCCCACCATTTTTGTTTGTCAGTATCCTCCCTGACCTCCCAGTCTGTCCATGAAGCCTTCCCTGGTGCCCCTCCTACTGCACTGTACTTTGACTGTGCCCCTCGTGCTGCCCAGATCTCACTGAGCTTCATAGCATATAACTAGTTGTCTGTGCCAGTCACCGCAACTAGATTGTGAGCTCCTTGAGGGAGGGAGGGGTCTTAGTCATCTCTCTATCCAGTCATATCCCGGTAAATGTTTGACAGCTGGTTCTGGTGGGTGTGTGGCGGTCATGCGGGGAGTGAGCCTTGATTTGTAGTGTCTGACGATTCCCATGTTGTAAATGTTCCTACTGCTGTTGCGTTCCAGCTAACAATGTGACCTCACTGAATGTGGTGTTGGGAAAAGATGCACCCAAGCAGCTCTTGTGAGCGCTAGGATGGTGACCCCTTACTCAGTTTGACTGGGAAGCCTAAATTTTTGATTTTGAACATATACTGAATTTAAGCTAGTAGACCTCTGTGTGAAGATATGCATAAACTATTGGAAATATGGAGAGAAGGGGAGAAGACGAGGCCAGAGATAAAAGTTTTTAGTCATTTGCTTATTTTTATTTGAGAACATCTAGGAAAAGTAAGAACGGAAAGAAAATAAAGACCAGATGTTTCAAGTTTTTCATGTAAAATATTGAAATTGTCTTTCCAGCTTTTTAAAATTTATATTTAGTATTTATAATTAAAGTGATTCAAAATTCAGGAATGTTCATGCCAGTGATTTAAGTAATCATTTATGATAAAGTAAAAATATCCTGACACACAAATGTTTAAGTGAAATAAAGTAGTGTAAATGTTTTTTTATAATGGTTTCTTTCCCTAATAACAACAACAACAAAAATCTTCAAATTGTTCACAGATAAGAAAGAAGTGGTTTGTACTCCACTAACTTTAGGAATGTTTCTATTACTTTTAAAAATAAAGCAATTAGTTGTGGATGTAACTGAAAAGTTAATCTGGTGCTGGGACAGTTTGACAGACAGAGAGACTTGCCCCCCACCTCATACCATATTCAGAAGTCAAGTCCAGGTGGACTGAAAGCCTAAACATGAATGGCCACTGTAGGAAGATAACCCAGGAAAATACCTTTATAATCCAGGAGCAGGAAAGATGTCTTAAACTGGATGCACAAAGTGCTAACAATAAAGGAAAAGATTGATATACAGTTGACCCTTGAACATGGTGGGGGGAGGACATTTACGGGCACCAACCCTCCCTGCTGTGGAAAATCCCCATGTAACTTCACAGTCAGCCCTCCTATATGCAGTTCCTCCGTGTCTGTGGTTCCACAACTTCAGATTCAACCATCCAGAGATGGTGCAGTACTGTAGTATTTTCTATTGAAGAAAATCCATCTATAAGTGGACTTGCACTGTTCAAACCTGTGTTGTTTCAGGGTCAACTGTACTAGACAAGATTAAAATGAAGAACACCTGTTCATCAAAGACGTTATTATGAAGGTGAAAAGGCAAAGCACGAATTGGAGGATATACACACACACACACACACACACACACACACACACACACACACACACA